>NW_024599286.1:0-49477 GCF_004379255.2 Salvia splendens | reverse complement strand
TGATTTACTATGACTTGTGAATCACAATGGACTTTGAGAGATTTGACGAGCAGACTTTGCGCTAACTGGAGTCCGGCCAGGAGGGCTTCGTACTCGGCTTCATTATTAGTAGTGGGGAATAGGAACCGAAGTGAGTAGGTTACCTCGTGTCCGTCGGGAGCGACAAGTAGAATACCAGTCTCCACTTCCCATCTTGTTTGAAGCTCCATCTACGAATCCGCTCAGCAGTCCGGCGGTTCTACTTCGGATTCCAAGGGCTGTGCTAGTTCGGCATTGCAGAATTCTTCGTTCGGCATAAACAGGACTTGCTTGATCGAACTTTGCTTCTGCAAGAAAATCTGCCAAGGCTTTGTCCTTGATGGCTTTCCGAGGTAGATATTCAATTGTGTGCTCTCCCAACTCTATAGCCCACTTGGCGATTCTGCCTGATGCTTCCGGTTTGGTCAACACTTGCCGAAGTGGCAGATTCAGTTAAGACGCATACCTTGTGAGCATAGAAGTATGGCCGCAGTCTCCTTGCTGCATTTACTAATGCCAGAGCAATCTTTTCCAGTGGTTGATACCTTGTTCTGGACCTCTTAATGCTCGGCTTGTAAAGTAGATGGGAAGCTGCTTTAGGCCTTCTTCTCGTACAAGCACCGCGCTGATGGTTTGATCCGATGCCGCTAAGTATAAGAATATTTCGGCTTCGGTTGGAGCAGAGAGCATAGGAAGCTCGGCTAGATAAACTTTTGAGCTCGTCAAAGGCCTTTTTCTGCTCGGCTCCCCACTCGAACTTTGGTGCCTTTTTCAACACCTGAAGAACGGCAGTTGCTTTTCGGCTGCTTGAGAAAGGAATCGATTCAGTGCGGCTAGGCATCCGGTTAGCCTTTGCACGTCATGTATGGACTTCGGCATTGCCATGTTTTGAACGACTTGAACTTTTGAGGGGTTTGCCTTGAGTCCGTCCTTTGAAACCCAACAACCCAGAAACTTTCCGAATCTACCAAAAAGGTACACTTTTGGGGATTAAGTTTGAGGTTGGCTTTCTTGAGCACGTTGAGAGTGGACTTGAGGTTGTGCTCGTACTCCGAAGTGCTTTTGCTTTTGACGACTATATCGTCAACATACACTTCGACCTCCTTTCCAATCAGGTGCCGAAAAAGCTTGTCTACCATCCTTGATAAGTGGCTCCGGCATTCTTTAAACCGAATGGCATCTTTTTATAAGCGAAAATGCCGAAATCAGTAATGAAGGCCGTTTTTGAAGCGTCAATCTCATCCATTAAGACCTGATGGTATCCTTTGTACAGATCAAGAAAACAAAAATTTCAAAGCCTATCAAAGCTTCTACTTTTTTATCTATGTTCGGAAGGGGATAGCAATCTTTGGGACAGTGCTTATTTAGATCGGTGAAATCTATGCACATCCGCCATCCTCCTTCCTTTTTCTTGATCATGACAGGATTGGCTACCCACGAAGGTACTTCACTTCGAATAACACATCCGCCTTCAATAATGACGGACTTCGTCATGGATGACTTGATTTCGTTCTGCCGCAAAGAGTCTTTGCTTCTGTTTTATCGGCCGGACTGAAGGATCAATATTTAACCGATGAGTGATTACCTCGGGGGGCACTCCGGTCATGTCCAACGGAGACCATGCAAAGACGTCTTTATACTCCTTGAGGAGCTGGATGGTTTTTTTTCCCGAAGTAGGGGCGTTCCCGCGAAGCCGATCTTAACCGTTCGGGATGGATCGTCTTCGTACAGCTGAACTGTCATCGAGTTCGGCTCCGGTATGACTTCGGTCATCGCCTCTGACTCCGGCTGCTGTGATTGCTATGCTTGGTGGTGCCGATCTGACTGCTCGGCACTTCTAAGCGCAATTTGCAGACATTCCTTTGCTCTCTTTTGGTCACCTCGGATGACCGCTATCCCTCCTTTAGTGGGGATCTTGATGGTGAGGTGATAAGTGGAGCAAATGGCCCGAACTGTGTTGAGCCAGTCTCTTCCCAGGATGACGTTGTACGGGGACCGAGCTTTCACCACGAAAAACTCAATCATCGTACTGGAGCTAGTAGGCGCTTTCCCCCCGTGATCGGAAGGCTGATAATACCTTCAGGGCGGGTGTCCTCCTGGGTGAAGCTCTTCAGGGGAAGCGGAGCCGGACTGAGCCGAGCTGGGTCCACTTCTAGTTTGTCGAAGCACTCTTTAAAAAGAATGCTAACCGACGCTCCTGTATCCACAAACACCCTGTGGATCAGTTTTGTTTGCCACTCCGGCTTGGATGACAATGGCGTCTTGGTGAGGAGAGATGGCCGGGACGGGATCAGCAGCCGAGAACGTAATCACTTCGTCCTGCTTCAGCCTTTTAATGCGTTGGCTCCTCTCGATTGGAGCCTCTGCGTTCTGACTTTAGGGACGACTTGGTCTTCCCGGCAGGGAGCGCGTCAATAGTCTGGATTACTCCATCATATGCGGCTCGTCATCGTCTTCGGGATCCGGCTGCCTTTTCGGATCCTGAGGGGCGCAGTTCGCACCACTCTGCTTTTTATTCTTCTTTGGCTGCTTACTTCGGTATTTTTTCAATGTCCCTGCCTTCACAAGAACATCGATACCTGCAGCCAAGTTTCTGCACTCCTCAGTATCGTGACCGTGGTCTTGATGGTAGGAGCAGTAGTTATCCTGTGGTCGGCGCGCGGCTGATTTCGTCATCCGCTTTGGCTTTTCGAATAGGTCAGAGTGCAGTTCGAAAATTTCCGCCCTCGGCTTGTTCAGCGGTACGAACTGAGCGGGCGGCTTCTCGGGATTGAGACGAGGTCCCAATCTGTCTTGCACCGGAGCCCTTTGAATTCTTTCAAATGGAGTCCGGCGAGGATGCCCCTGATCGCTATGATCGGGCTTCCTTCTGTCTCCTCGGGACGATGAGCTGTCTAACGACCGTTTACGACGGTCTGCCTCATCGGCCCGGGAGTACTGGTCCGCAATGTCCCACATTTCCTGAGCTGTCTGCGGACCGCACTCAACGAGCTTCCTGTAGAGAGCTCCGGGCAGGATTCCATTTTGGAATGCCGAGATGACAAGCAGATCGTTGAGATCGTCTACTTGCAGGCATTCCTTGTGGAATCTTGTCATAAAGTCGCTAATTTTTTCGTCGCGACCTTGACGAATGGAAAGCAGCTGAGCCGAAGTGATTCGGGCTTCCGCTTTCTGAAAGAACCCCTGTGGAAGGCATCCATTAGATCTCGGTAAGATCTGATGCTGCCCTGGGGGAGGCTATCGAACCACCTTCTCGCGTTCCCGATGAGCAGCTCGGGAAACAGCTTGCACATGTGGACCTCGTTGAGACCCTGGTTCGCCATGTATATTGATAGCGCCCCAAGAAATCGTGAGGGTCCACGAGCCGTCGTAAGTCATCGACGGAGTTCGGTAGTTCTGTGGTAGGGGAGTTCGGGTGATGTCGTCCGAGAACGGAGTCTTCAGTGCTCCGTACACGGCGAATCCGATATCTCGTCGGTATGGAGGAGATTGAGTTCTCCTGTGATTCCGGTACCGAGGAGGAGCTGGAATATGTCGGGGTTGAGGATTCTTTCTCCTGGGAGGCGACACTACTGCGGTAGTGACTTTCTTGGGCGGAGGGAGAAGGAGAATCCGTCGTTTTCGTCTCCGGCTGCTTTTGGCTTTTTTCGCAGGAAGGTTAAGAATTCCTCCTGCTTTTCAGCCAAAAACTGCTTAACAGCCTCATTCAAATCGGGCTGCTGGGAAGACTCAGTGGGACGATTTTTGGAGCGGCTTGTTCCTTCGCCATGAGAACTGGTGGTGGATTTATCCCTAGGCTGTTTTCCCGACCTATGGGATGGATTGGCTTCCTCCTGGTTCTCACGGGCTGGAATACGGGTATTCTGCGATCTGGTATGCATTTTTTGGGTGGAAAAAATGGATAAAAAATTCGCTTTATCACAAATTTTGTTCTCTGTTTCCCACAGACGGCGCCAGTGATGGATCCGCGAATTATTGATGTTAGTAAATGCTGGTAGAGAATTATGACACAATGATTTACGTGGTTCGATTTACTGAGGTAAATCTACGTCCACGGGGAGAAATGAGGCAGGTTTGTATTGCTTGATCTGCGAAAATACAGCTTACAATACAGACTTGCTATATGCTATTTTATCTCTAGAGAGCTTAACCCTTTTCTATCAGATCTAAGTTCTATTTATACATTGAACTAGGATCGTGGTTTGCAGCCCCACTAACAAGATCGTGGGTGAGCAATAACTGCTCAATAACTGCTTCATACCACTAAATAGATCGTGGGTATAGTGGAGGTCGTGGAGGCCTTTCGTGAGTCCACCAACTCCTAGTTCGGTCGAATGCTGAGACCGAACTGCTGGACTTTACCGATCAGCTCTTGCCGATCTGAGAGGAGCTTGACTGGTCGGCTTTTACCGAGCTGTAGGCTGAGTCCGAACTCTTTGGTCGTGCCGAACTCTTTGGTCGTGCCGAACTCTTTGGTGCCGAACAGATACTCTTTCTTGGGCTCTGGGCTGATGGGCCGTCACTGTTATTGGGCTTGCCATTAGGGTTTAGTTCGTACCCCATCATTTTAGATTGATTTTATTGAATGACTGAAAGCTTATATAAAAAACTACAACTTTTTATTTTATTAAATAAAATTGTAGTGGCTGTGCGACAATTTTATTTATCTTTGAAATAAAAATTTACCACAGTATTAAATAGTAAGTGTCGGTTTTCCGTCAAAATGTTTTTTTACGTCTATTATTACTTTTTGTTTTGCTGCTAATATAATGCTACGGTATTAGTACTATATTAATATTACAGCATCATTATCACATGATACCAATAAGACTAGACTGTTTGCTTATTATTTCAGTTATCAACATTTTTTCTTTATTTTGTTTATCTTTATTTAGCCGCATTTACTTTTATTCACATTTCTCAAATATCATCAGTATGAGTACCACTAATATTGTCTTAGTTCACAATCAATATTTTTATAGTTTAACATTATGAATTGTTCATAAAAATAATCATTTATAAATTATTCATAAAAATAATCAATTTTAATAATACTCTTCTATCCCACTAAATATAAAACAATTTATTTTTTCACTTGTGTTTTAGAAAAATAACACTATAATAATTAAAGTGGATAAAAAATAAAGTAAAAAATGGAATAATATAAAAAGACTCTCCTCTACATTATTCTCTCTTAGTTTACCTGTACGATAATATCAGTTAAAGAGAAAGACGTTATGATATCGCACTTCCAAGCATCGAGTAGTCACTCAAATTGATTTGACGAACAATTAACAACTTGACAATGATTAATCTCACCAAATAATCGTCCTTTTAGAAGTAAAGACAAAAAAATTTCTCATGCACCAAAAACTTTGAAAATAAAAAACTAATCGTGATGTAACCACGTCCAATATAAGATATCTAAATGCTCTTTGGGTCTTCTATATATAGGATTATAGTTGGTGTATCAATATCATAGTTTTTGGTACGATTGCGAAAGTCTATTTTTAAATTATTAATTAAAATATTGAATCTAATAAACTAAATAGTGTACCTTAAATCAGGAACAAATAAACGCATTTAGGCAACGTTAGCGGTAGAATTGGCTCAGAATTGATTTAGATTTTTTTAGACAATCTTGAATTGCTCAAGATTAGTTCGATTTACTAACAATTTTTTTTGAATTAATTATATAATCCTATATCGTATAACTGGCTGCCATGTGAAAGATGGGAGTTAAAATATAGAGTAAATTGTTGAAAAAATCAAAAATTTGATTAAATTTTAATGTACTATCCGATAACAGTAAGAAATAATGACATTTAGATATATGCTCAATTATCGCACAATAAAAACACACACGGCCAGCTATGTGTAAAATATTGATGATATATATTTCAATTGAACGCCATCGTTTTGTTTATGAATAGATGACATTATTAATTCACTGGTGGTGATGTTTACATATAATATTCTTGGTTTTCATATTAGATAAAATTTCACCTCAATTTTTCTGTCATGTAATAATTGAGAATAAATTTAAATTTCTTTTTTTTACCAATCTTCATGAATTTGAATAAATAAAGTTATATATTCTGTGGATAAGTTAGATATTTTTCAAATACTACAAATATGATCTCATCATATGTATGATTTTGGTTTTCGATTATGAACATTTTTTTATATTGTTGGTCTTGCATTGCTTTCCAATGATATCATAGTAGTTGGGAAATTTCGAATTTGTAAAATTTAATAAAGTAGTAGGAAAGTGAGAGGACAATGCAAATAATGGAGAGGATTACCCTACCACGCAGATTCCGTATACGACGTCGTGTCAGGTATGGATTATGATTCACAATGGTATTTAATCATCAAATCGTTAATAATTTATAGTTTTATAGTATAATTGATGATCACATCCTTAACCTTTATTATTGATTTTAGAATCATCAAAATAAATATTTTGGGCCTTTAAATTTATCAGGTTAGTCCGCCGGTTTCAAACTGCATTGATGCACGTCCCTATCCTATATAAGGAGTAGTATATATCATGCAAAATATCACCCCATTTTTTTCACTGTTTCAGAGTTCTTCTTCTGTTTATAATTAATTTCTTCTTTTTGTCACTTAATTTTTGAGTAAGAAATTGTTACGATCCTCCTATATCTTAGGATTCCCCAAATATTTAGTTATCTTTTTATTCCCCATATATTTTGATTCATAGTATATTTTCATATCTTGTTTTCTTATTCCCTAAGCTAGTATTCTAGTATTATAAATAGGGCTAGGTTGTTATCTTTTTATTCATGGAATGAAGAAATAATTTGCCCACATTACTTGTGCAATACTCCTTATCAAACCTTGAAGACTGCCGACGGAGGAAGTTCTCCGCGCCAGCCACGAATTGAGCCGCCGACCCCAACGTTCGGGGCGCCGGATTGGTGTGTTGCGAGTGTAATCGCAGGATTTATTCGTTAAGAGAATTGTGCTCTTAACAACTGGTGCTTTCATTGAGAGCTCAACCATGGCCGATCAGCCCCGACGCTTCACGGCGAGTGGCTACCTCGGTGACGGATGGTAGCGGATACGACGAGACGACCCGGAGTCAAGCAGCGCGCTGCGCAATGGATCGGGGGCGCTCGTACCTACTTTGTCAGCGCTCGACAAAATTATGGCAAGATTTGATCAATTGGAATTTAAATTGGATGCGAGGGATAGAAGGGTTGATAGGTTGAAGACCACACGCCTTCCCAAACCGGATCAACCCTATTTTTCGGACGACGGGGACGTCGATGGGTATCGTTCCCAGGGAGACGTCTGGCCGACCGACGAGGACGGCCCCCCAGTTTTCAATCACGGCAGGCGTGTCCGTTGTGGGGATGTCCGCCGGCGTAGGGGCACGGGTCGTGATTTAAACAGGCGAGAGGCAGGGCTCGCACAGCCTGGCTCTGGCACGATTCCATATCGCGAGCACACTGCTTCGTGGCCTCGCACGAGCTGGGATAGACCAGCAGCTCGCGTCATAACGGAGTTTGATAGGGGTTTTCGGGGGTACCGACAGCCTACATCGTGCGACCCCCCCATCAACCGCCCCTCCGGTTGGGATCCTCCCGGTAACCGACCAATACCGAGCTTCCAGCCCTACGACCCACCACGGTCATGGCAGCCCTCTTGTTGGGAACCACCGCCTCACCGTGCATCGCAAGGATACTCGGATTATGATCAGCCACCACAGTGTCTGCCTAGTCGTTGGGATACACCCAGGCGACAAACCGATCACTTCGGCAGCAGTGCAGCCCACGCCCGAGCACACAACCTTGGCGCCCTGAAATCATGGGGTTTGAAGAAAAGATGGTGGATGAAGAATTTTGCTATGAAATCGAATTGATTCCCGGCTGCCATTCTTCAAGCCTGGATCAAGAATCAGATGCTCATCAGGAAAAAAATGATTCCTCGAACTGGATGGGTAGTTTTCTTGAAGAGGCTGATGATTCAAAATCATCTCTAGTAGATGATAATAATCATGATAAGGCTACTTTTGATGATGATGAGTTCACAAAGATGGAATGCCATTCTGTGAAGATGAGTGATGATTCGGACTTGCTTTGGGATGTGGTGGGAGTGACTGATTCATCTTCATCATATGTTGATAATTGTTCACAGCATAAGTGTTTGGACTCTGATGATGATTATGAAGATGATAGAGTAGATGGTGATGAGAGGCGTTCCTACAACCTCACTGCTGCGGAGTTCCAGCTGGTAAGAGTCCTTGTGCAGCGATTCATGGAGGACAAGCAGTTTGGGGGGCGTAGGAATGATGCCGGCGTCAGGAGCCGGTGCATAATCCGGAGCCTCCTCCAAGTCCCAGCCATCGAGGATGATTTTGTGAAGACGAAGGCGAGAGAGGAAAGGGACGGCGTAGAAATGTTGATGGGAGTCATAAGTGAAATGATGGTGATCATGTTCCTAATCGCATTTGATCCAGGAGGTGACGTTTCAATGCTTTTGCTATCGTCGACTGTGCCCGTGGTTCCATGGTTCCACCTTGAGGACAAGGTGGATTTTAACCGTGGGGAGTTGTTACGATCCTCCTATATCTTAGGATTCCCAAATATTTAGTTATCTTTTTATTCCCCATATATTTTGATTCATAGTATATTTTCATATCTTGTTTTCTTATTCCCTAAGCTAGTATTCTAGTATTATAAATAGGGCTAGGTTGTTATCTTTTTATTCATGGAATGAAGAAATAATTTGCCCACATTACTTGTGCAATACTCCTTATCAAACCTTGAAGACTGCCGACGGAGGAAGTTCTCCGCGCTAGCCACGAATTGAGCCGCCGACCCCAACGTTCGGGGCGCCGGATTGGTGTGTTGCGAGTGTAATCGCAGGATTTATTCGTTAAGAGAATTGTGCTCTTAACAGAAATCAATGTGGATCAGTGGAAGCTTGTTAACAGAGGAAAATTTTGATTTGGAATTCCTCATAATTCATAACTTAAATAGGCAACCAATTAACAAACAAACATACAAGTCTTATCATAGAATACAATTAATATGGCAGAAAATGGAGTGTTTAGCTTGGAAAAGAAAGCCTATGCTAGAGCAGTGGCACATTAGGGATCGAGGGGGTGGCCATCCTAAGACCACGACACGGGCCTAATTTTCTCTTATAGTCGGCTAAAACGCCATGGTCACCCCCAAGTCTGTCGCTTTTTTTCCTTTAAAGATAAAAGATATCAAACAATGTCGTTTTGAGATACTTTTAAAAATTTAGCAAAATTAGAATTATACTCATTATTATACTCCATCTTATTTTCTTTAATTTACATCGGATCCCCTAAAAATTAAGTTCTGGATCCGATATATCCACCACTAGTTGGAAGGTTAGATGAAATTGATGGAAGGGTAACATTAACATACATAACCATATTATTAATTGCATGTCGATGCTACTTGCTAGGTCTAGTCATAGTAACGTAGAATTCCACCCTACCATCGCATCCACCGACCAGCATCTAATGCACCATTTACTTTTCTTCGATCCAAATGCATTTCTTCACCCACACAAATTTACATATGTACAACTTTTTCCAAGGCTAAGGATCCACATTCATGATTTGCTTTTCCCCCTTCTTTCTCTCTATGTTTTAGACAAGCTAGTAGTATTAGTACCCATTTTCTTCTACGATTACTTTTCTTTTTCATCAAAAATCATATATTGCCACGTGGTCTGTCCACTCAGTCATAATTACAAAAACAGAGAAAAAGGAGATTAATAATATTTCTGGTTTGTCCGAACCATTGAAATTTTATTCTAGAACCTTTCCCGTAACAAAAATATTGAAAAATTCACACCCATATTTATATATATAAAATCAATTTGCAAGAACATGGTACTTTCCCAACCCTATGATCACCAAGCTAACATTTCCTTTTTGTTGCCTTAACAAAAGGGATTATATCGACTTGTTCCGACCAATGATACTTCATCATCGAGAAACGAAAAAAAAGACTTCCACACATAAAAAAGACAAGAAAAGTAACACAACCACATCTCTTAATTTGATTATTACGTAAAAACCAAATTTTTCTAAAATTGAAGACATGATTAATCAAGGTCGAAGAGGGCTAGTCACGGGCACATGAACCGGAAACTCATCGATCTCGTCCATCCACGGGCTCTTCTCCTTAGCCGGATCAACGGTCCTCAGCGCCCTCCACACGCCACTGTTACACTTAAAACCCGACCCGAACGCAATCTGCCACACCCGATCCCCCCTCTTGATCCGCCCCTTGGCCTCCGCGTACGCCAGCACGTACCACAGCGAGCTGCTCGACGTGTTCCCGAACCTATACAAGGTCATTCTAGAAGGCTCCATGTCCCACTTGCTCAGATTGAGATTCTTCTCGAGCTCGTCCAGCACGCCCCGCCCGCCCGTGTGGATGCAGAAGTGCTCGAACGCGAGCTTGAAGTCGGGCACGTAGGGCTTCACCTTCATTTTTAAAAGCTTTTTTGCGATGAGTGTCGCCAGGAAGAGAAGCTGCTCGGACATGGGGAGGACGAGGGGTCCGAGGGTGGTGATGTTGGTCTGGAGGGCCTCTCCCGCGACGGTCATGAGGTCGCGGGAGAGGGAGATCCCGAGGTGGCCCTCAGGGTCCTCCTCCTGGACCACGCACTTGAAGGAGCAGTCGTCCGCTCCTTTATGGGTGCGGAGGGTGTGGGAGAGCTCGTATTTGGAGCGGCGCCGGTCGGAGGCCTTGTTGGAGAGGAGGACGGCTGCGCCGCCCATGCGGAAGAGGCAGTTGGGGAGGAGCTTGGATCGCTCCTTGCCGGCGTAGTACATGTGGGTGTTGCATTCCATGCTCATTACTAGGGCGTATGTGTTTGGTTGCACCTGTTTTTTTTTCACAACTTAATTAGTTAGTTAGGTCATTCATGGCTTGCTATATTTGGTTATAGAGGTGCATAAATATAATTTGGGATCATCATAATAATTTATTCCGTTGGTCTAGTCTGTCATTAAATGTCTCATTTACTTTTTACTGTAATTAATACATAGATCTCATATGCATCACACTAGCTTATTAAATTCAAGTTTCATTTCATTCACATTTCTTAAAACTAATATCGATTCCAAACAGGACAATTCTTTTTACAAAATTGACTATAAAAAAATGGTTTGAAGGTGTGATGATCAAGCATGGGAATGAAAATATGATAAAATGCCAAGATTTGAACTCAAATCATTTCCGGAGATTTGTTCCAGTATGAGAAAAAGACTCGAGGCAGCATACAGCAAGGTTCGTGACAGTCGTACTTCTACAGAAACATAGACATTAAAAAAAAACAGATCTTGACTTTGGAGTGTCACACAATTCCTATGTTTTTAACAAGTTAGGTAAAACATGCTCTACATTAAAAACAAACCAAACATTGACCCACTAATAAAAGATCCTGTCCTCAATCAAATCAAATTGATGCAAACAACCACCCTAAATTTAATCATATACACACTCCAGAATGGGCCTAATCCAAGTCACTCACATCTAATTCTATGAAAAAATATCGATAGTACCTGCAGAAGGCGCTTCGCGAGGTCAATCGAAATGAGGCCCGCGCTGCAGCCCATCCCTCCCAAATTGCAGCTGACGATATCGCCCCTGAGCTTATACCGGTTGATGATCATCGAAGCCAGCGACGGAATCGGGTTGAAGGATGAGATATTCACCACTAAAATCCCTATATCCCTCACATTCACCTCCGTCTTCGCAAATAGCGCGTCGATCGACCCGAATATCACCATCTCCGCCTCCTCCTGCGCGCACTTGAAAGGCCGTTTTGGCGGGAAGTCCTTGAGGCCCAGGGCGTAGGTCCGGTCCCCCAGCCCGGACCTCTCTAGAACCTTCCGGATGAATGCCGCGCTCTCATCACTGACAATTGTGGCCACCTGTCAATCAGGAATTCCTGTCATCATCTAATGATACGCAGATAATAATAATAATAATAATAATAATAATAATAAAAAAGTTCGAGCATTTAAAACATGATAGTAAGAGACCTTTTCGGCCACCATGTGGCGGGTACACTCAAGGGAGGGGTCGGGCTTGTAGCAGGCGAAGTCGACGAGGTAGACCTTCCTCGGGCGGCTCATGAGGTAGATGGTGGCGAGGACCGCGATGAGGGACGTGCTGGCCAGGACGGCGAGCACGTTGTAGCGGAGGTGGTAGCTGAAGAGCTGCTGGAGCTCCTCCACCTGCGTCATCGACAGCTTGGCGGCGGCGGCGAGGAGGAGGGGGGGGATTGTGAGGAGGTACATGGCGTTGGAGATGAGGTAGTGGTACCCTAGTTTTACGTATTTTAGGCGGATTGATCGCCGTAATTTGGCGTCGGCGGTTTTCTCTTCTCCCATTTCTGATTCTTCTGTTGTAGAGTGAGTGAGAGAGGGAGGGAGTTGGGAGAGGTAATGTGCTAAGTTGAGACAGGGGAGCTTTATATTAATGGGGATGGCTTGATTTTCATGTTACATTTCGTTGAATTTGGGTATTTTTAATGTCACATGTGTGTATTCAATACACATTGATGATATATAGGGAAATAGGAGATGTATTGCAGTAAGTATAGCAGGGAACTTTGTTTCGTATTGTGTTTATGTATATGTATGTGTCGACTATGAAACCAATTTAGTGTTGTAGTTAGTGGAGTTATAGAAATTTATGAAATTCTATTTTAAAATTCATTGGGGATAAGTGGAGTAGTCTAGTTGCACGTAGACTTATATCAAGAATGAATGTAGGCAGGACAGGGTCGTAAAATTCCATTACATTCGGTCTTTCGAGCTGTCGCCGATTTCACGACAACTCTATCTCTGCCAAATGTACAATACATTCCTTACATTCATTTTTATACCAGGATAAATTCACCGGTTAAGATCTCTTAAATACCCGAATACTAAAGTTTTGATGTGGTCGTGTGGTGTGTTTGTATATGGAGGCGTGTATCTTAGTTTATTTGTGTAAGGAATTGTTGATATACTTAGTGGGAAGATTTGCGTTTTAGTGATGGGGATGATATCTATCACATCCATGATCATCTTCACCATTGGGATACATGTCGTCTATAATGCTATCTTCGGCATCATTCAATTTTAGGTGGTCCATGGGTGTAGTCTTGAGCCTCATTGGCGTAGGCAGAAAGTTCGAATCAATGGTCGTACCTGCGAAAAAGAAAAGGTTTTATTAACATACGATGTCATCGGTAACTTTTTTTTATGTTCGACCACGAGTTATACGCTCTGGATCCGCTACTGATTTATATAATATTTCCAAATTCTCATTTCACTAGTGTGAGATATTTTGTTTGTTTTATTTGCCAACAATAACCGATGTGAGATATTTTGTTTGTTTTATTTGACAACAATAACCGATATAGTTGTTTTATTTGAAAACGAAATACATGTGTAAACAGACATGTACTCTTTTCCAATGAAAACAACATTGGTCTTTTGGAGTTTTGGGACCGAAAATTTAATCAAAGAATTCGGAAGACTTAGCTTAAGATTTAAAATATTAATCCATTTTTACATTGTATTCCACGTCACAATTCTACTTAATTTGTCTTTCAATTAGGCTTATAATTCGAGTGTTAATAATGAAAATCGATAGCTCATGACTATATAACTAAGCTTTAATTATAAGATGAGCTACTATTTTAATAAATCAATGATACTTTACAACATGTTTAATATAAGTATTTTAACTATTTTTCTTTGTGAATTTCATAAGGACATTGAATTTAATAGGTGATGGTAGGGCAGGTTCTTGTAGCTTTCTAAAATGAAGCCCTTCACCAATACTAGTAAATGGTTACACAGTGATCACATGGTCCCTCTGTAAAAGGTTTGTTTAATATAAATATATTATATACATATGTATAAGTATTTTTATAAATATAGGACCTACCCTCTTCTTATATATGTAGGTGAATTTACTTGAGTTCGTTGAGGAATAAATTCAGAATGGTACTATCGATGTCAAGCTTGTTGGGGATTTTAAATAATTTAATTATATGTCTGTATGGGCAAATTTAATTTTTATGGCTTAACATATCTCAGTAACATAGTATGGGCATTTAAAGTACAATTGTGAATTCTCTAAAAACTTGAATTGGCTCTCTGTAGATGTAAGAAAAGCATTTAATTCTCGGCAACTATAGTTGACTACTAGAACTTGATCATAAATATATAGGTAAATGGTCGATGATATCTGAAATTACATGTCGATTGAGTAATTGATGTACCACTCCATCATATTTTAATTGATGAATTTTGTTCAAATGTTCCACTTTAAATATGACATATTTTTAAAAATATGTACATTACTCTATCTACTTCTTCTCGTGTTTTATTCCTTCTTTACTTAATTTATAAAACAATATCTGGTTGTCAAGTTGGCGAAATATTTTGTATGCCAAT
This sequence comes from Salvia splendens, assembly GCF_004379255.2. Taxonomy (NCBI): domain Eukaryota; kingdom Viridiplantae; phylum Streptophyta; class Magnoliopsida; order Lamiales; family Lamiaceae; genus Salvia; species Salvia splendens. The sequence continues at coordinate 34,980 of NW_024599286.1, read as the reverse complement.
TTATTGCCAATCTTTTATATTACAATTTATTCCTAAAATACGAAACGATAAGTATTGAGCGATAATTACTTTAATGGATGTACATTTTCAGATAAATGCTCCAAAAAATGGATCAAATTGACAATTAACCATAAATATGCATTTAAAAGAAAGTAAAAAAGGACAGCTAGTTGATGAAAGACATAAAATATGAGATTTTTTTTTTAATTTCCCAAAATGTAGAAAAGATTTAACTTTCGCATTCAATGGCGTTAGATGTCGCAGTCTAACAAGAAAATTTGGAATTGAATTTTCATTATTTGTGCAATTATGGACAAAGAGACAGAATAATATAAGGAACAGACAAAATGATCTTTTAGATTACTCTGCATTTTCGATCTAATAATGTAAATATTGGGGCTTCAAATCGAGTAATCGTTAGGTGTCTCAGTCTCAATTGGTACTTTTATTGGGATTAAAAGTTTCATGTTAATCTATTTGTGGGTTAATAACAACTTGCCTTGTATAATTACACTCGATTTGTAGTGTACAATTTGAAATAAAAGTCTTGCATTTTATTCCAGCAAGGAGAATAATCAAAATCATTTTACAGAAAGGTTTCATTTATATGAGTCCTGAAAATAAAGGGTATAAGTCATAAGAGTATTGATCTAAAATACGTCTAATATTTAGTAAAGGAATCAGAATTTTCAAAAAGTCAGGTGCTAAAAAAATTAAAAATAACTATAATATCAAAATTTTAATTTTATATATAAGGCAATTCACAAATTTTATGAAAAGTTAAATGATAACTGTTTTCGACTGATAGCAATTTCCTGAAACCATAAAATATTAGTCAACATAATCATTTTTTAAAAAATTATGTCTTTATTTATATACAACTAAGATCATTCCTCCATTTGTATTCCATTCTATTTCTAAAATCTTTTTTGGTAAGTTTGATTAAATTATACATATATGTTATGGGAAGAAAAGTTTTTATATAGCCTTCCCTCTTGCATAAATATACATGTGGTTTAAATAATAATCCCTCCGTGCACTCTATTTGACTTAGCACGAGTTTAGAATAATGTAATGAAAGTGAATGAAAAAAATAGCGAAAAATCAGTCATACTTTTATATATTAATTTTATAATAAAATGTGTCTGAGATAAAGTTAGTGGAATGTAGAACACATTATCAAAAATACAGTAAAATACCAAATGTGACATTTATAAATCGATAGACAAAATTGACAAAATATAATGATTATCGGTGAACCAGTATATGTTTAAGCCTTAGATTTGAAATAGTTAAGCTGGAATATACTAATGATTGTATTAGTACAAAATTTCATATTGTTACCTAATTCGTGATTTCTTTGTAAGAAAAAATAATTTGAGGCATTGATTATCTCTCCGTCCCTAATAATTCGTCACCATTTGACCCGACACTAGTTTTAAGAAATGTAATAAAAAATGGGTTGAAAAATATGGTGGCATGTGGGTCCTACTTTTATATATTAGTTTTATAATAAAATGTGAGTGTGAATAAGTTAGTGGAATGTAAGGTCTACTACTAAAAATGGTAAAAGTGAAATGTGACAAATTTTTAGGGACGGATGGAAAAGGAAATAAGTGACACATGATGAAGGGAGTATAACTTATAAACTTTAGTTGAGTTAGTCTAGAAAGGTTAAAAACATATAAATATCATATGTTTGAAATAGATGTGACGAATAAGAGATATGTACGAGTTATATATATGATGTCAATTTATATAAATGGTAATTTTAGTCTAAAGAGGTAAAAACATATTACTAATTCGTAATGGGCTCAAATGTCTAATAACCAATTAAACAAATCCCCATATAATTGTAATGCAGTTACAGAAAGACTAGAAACTAATAAAACAAAGGCCCATATAAATGGTAATGGACTCAAATATCTAATACTACTACAAGAAAGGCTTTGCTAATAAATCAAAGCCCAAGTGCTTGGGCTCTAGCTAATGTTATCTTTAATTTTATTCACCAGAGAGGAGTGATCTTACTTAAACTTCAAGTAGAAGGAAATGATTTTGTATTTTGTGATGATAACAATTTGATTGGGCCACAATGTGTATGAGTTTTGGGTGTCAGGAGAGCCCAACAAACTGCACTAGGCGTTAGAGAAAGCTTTGGGCTTTATTTTTTATTACTGATATATAAATGGTAGAATAGGGCCTTGGACAAGGATCCATTGTTAGCACTTTGACCACTTATTTTCATTTCTATCCGTCTCATAAGATTTGCTATATTTTATTTTAGGGATATTGACACCTAATATCATGAAACTTTCAAAAAGTTAGATTTTTCCCACTAACTTTGAAATTAGCAAATAATATCATGAACTTTATCTCGGGTATATTAATAGACTGAAGAACAATTTTGGAGGGTGTGCTTCAAGAAAATCTGTCTTCAAAGATTGAAAAACTTGAAGCTCTCGAAATTGTTGTCAAGAAATGACGAAAAAAATCCGTACCATAATATTATTTGCCGGAATTTTTTCATTTGTGATAAATAACAAACTCAGGGTAAAGTTCATGATATTATATGTCAATTTCAAAGTTCGTGGGAAAAACCCAACTTTTTTGAAAGTTCCATGATATTTGGTGCATTTATCCCTTTATTTTATTATTGGATAGTGGCATATTGCTATAACTAAAACAATACTCGTGAATAAGTAAATGGCAAATTTTGCCTATTGTCTCGAGACACAGTAAGGTCCTTCTAATTTTTATTTTATTTTAAAATATGTGGAAAATATCACAAAATTATCTTTAATTTCTTATCGAACTGGTACCTAGAAAATTGTAACAACACTAATAATTTGATTATCTCAATCAAGAAAGTGCGAATTGGACAAAATCTGAACTCTTATAAGTTGTAGCATAATGAATTAGTAATCGATCTATTTGTCTCAAATATTTGCAACCTAAGAAATGACATGACATTATTTTATTGGCTTGTCCGCTTGAAAGATCATACTATCTCATTTGAATACTATGCACTCCCACCGTCCCCAAAATATTGACAAAGTTATATATGACACGAGATTTAATATGAAATTAGTAAAGTAAAATAGAGATAGCAAAAAGTAAGAGAGAGGAAAAAATGTAGTGAAAGTAGTATTAGTGGATTACGGGATCTACATAATTAATGATGTGGGTTTCTTCAAAACTTTCCCAACTTAGACTGTCTAATTTTGAGGGAGGATCCAAAATAGAAAAACTAGTCGATTTTTTGGTGACGAAGGGAATATTATATTTAATTCATGACAGTGGATCTCAACACTTAATCATATCCAGATGGATAATCATTTGAAAAGGAATCATATACTAATATTTTGTGTGAGACTTGTCATATGACTCAAATAAGCCATGCATGAACTATATGTATTTTGCAAAGGTAGGGACATTTCTGAAAAGTGAAAACGACATTAACGATAGAGTCAATAAAAAAAAATCATCAAATTTAAAATACAGATATAGATATAGAAATTATATAACCATATCCTTTTATAGCTTAAACCTACTGATTTTCATTTTGTAATGCCAAGAATTTAGGGTTAAAAATAGGGGTATTTTTAATTTTAATTAATGTTGACAACAACTTTTCAAGGGTGGCACATAAACTATTTTCTTGTCTAACTTTTCTCTGATTTTCGGATTCTTAAAGACAACATGTTCAATTGTTGGCAAAGTGGTTGTGCCCACTTGTTTATCAATAACTATTTGATAGGAAAAACTGAAAAAGGTCAATTGTAGTACATTTGTCAAGACCAAGGAATTTAAAGTTTTCTACTGCCGATGAACTGTCAATGTGTCATGCATGCTAATAAGTACTATTATATGAGTGCAAAATAATTAATAATGTCTAGGACTTGTAGAGATTTGGTTTATGTTGTAGTTTCGTTTTCTTGATTTGTTAGTGACAAGTACTCCCTCCGTCCCGCACTACTCGCACGTTTCATTTTCGGCACGGAGATTAAGGAATGAGTGTATAGCAAAGTCAAATATTACGGCTGTAGGTGAAAATTTTTACTAAAAATGGAAATAGTGCAAATAACTTGGGACGCCCAGAAAGGAAATAAGTGCAAGTAGTCCGGGATGGAGGGAGTAGTAATTAGGATACAAATTTCAAATCTAATCGCATTACGTAATTTTGTTCCAAATAAAATTATTTTAAAGAATTTTACTTTCTTTTAAGGCGATGAGAAAGAAATTGAATGCACAGTTTGGTAGAAGCTATTTAGGGCCTGTGGAATTTAAAGCTATAGCTGTCAACTTAAACATCAAACAGCAGAAGGCCCGGCCCGGCCCGGCCCACCCAACAGGTTGTATACTCAAATGCGTGTGTTGTCACTTGTAGGCCCGCAAATAGTGATTTTATACCCACTTTTTTTGCAATTTTTAAAAAAATTTAATTTGTAAAGCAAAATAGCTGGTTCCATCTAGGTAACATTGATGCCAAATTGCCAATTAAATGATCAGCACTTGTTTGGTGGACAAACTCAACATAAATACTTGCCAGTGCTACTTTAAGAGTCTCAATTGAGATCGACACGAGTTTTTATGAAATATAAAAATAACTTGATAAAAAAAATTAGTGAAATATTAATCTATTTTAATATATTAATTTTATAATAAAATGTGAATTAAATGAGATTAGTGGAATATAAGGCCATTACACCATTTATAGAATATTCTAGCTGAGACTCTTAATGTAAGACGAACTAAAATGGAAAATTGGCCGGACTCCTAAGGTGGGACAGATGTGGTACTATATTTGTGGGTGTATCTTTCAAAGATTTGAAGATGAATAGATTTCGTTTCAGTTGTCACATGGGATCTACTTGCAACACTTGCAAATTGTAAGAATAGTTAGGTAACCAATTTGGGTTCACTAGCGTAGAAATTAATGCTGCTGTATCACATGCTATATATAGTTGTCGAGAAAGCATATATGTGTATATGAATGATTAAAACTTTATTGGACCAGAAATTTCTGCTAACCATCTAAATGGAATTTGTCTCGGTTGGGAAGATAATCACATATATAAATAGGATTTGGTTTGATACGATGCATATCTACTTATAGAAAAATTTGTCAAGTCATATATTTTACTATATAATTTTTTAATGTAATTTACAATAAGAGAGCAACTCAACATATTGGTAAAGTAGAGAGCCTTTACTTTGCACATACTAGAAAACATATCCCTAAGGAAATAAATCATAAATGTGGTAAAAAACAATATCGAGTTTCATTTCAGGCTCCATATTTAATACTCCATCTGTCCCTCATTAATTAGCACCGGTTGATATGACACAAGTTTAAGAAATATAGTGGAAAATGAGTGAAAAACGTTAGTGAAATATGAGTCTTGCTTTTATATACTAGTTTTATAATAAAATGTGAGTGAAATAAGTTAGTGGAATGTGAGGTCCATCACCAAACGTAGTAAAAAGTAAGGGTATCAATCAATTAGGGACGAATAAAAAAGGAAATTGGTGCCAATTAATAGAGGACGGGGGAGTGCAACTGCAACAAACTCATATCTTAACTAGTTTTATGGAGTATAATTTTTGTCTAACGGTGGAATTCTGGTGGGTTGACCGACTCCATCGCTGGCTCATGGGGCAGGAAAATCATTAAATTTGGCTATAAAGTTTTAACATATCTCATGTGAATTTTAGTTCTTTCCACTTTTCATCTCTATCAATGATCATCTAACTATTTTTTGTCTTTCGATACCAATGACAATCTTCTTCATTATGTCTCACTTTTGATCAGTTGTCATTTCAAGATACCATATTGCTTTTGCATAAGCTTTACATAATAAATATTGATCACCTTGCAAGAAATGTTTTAACACTTAGTACATGTACATAAAATCAAGTGAAAAATAATTGAGCTTGATTGATCATGAAAGAAAGCTAGAAAACCTATAACTCCAATATATTAATTAATTGGACCCCGAATTAACACTTTGATGTCCTTAACACATCGATTTCAGCTCAAATTTATTTTTCAAACACAACAATTAATAGATACATCAACGTCAACAACACTAGTACTGGTATGAAATGAACTAACAAGAGAAAAATGACAGTGAATTAAACAAATTAATATCTCTTTAATATTTATTACATGTATTTGTCTGAATTCTAGACAAATTATATCAAGGCGTTTTCAATGCCACCAATAAAAAAAACTTGCACATCTCCACATCTACACCTCAACAAATTCCTCAAATCAACATTCATTTTGTTTCCCTAACCATTTCACAGAAATAATTTCGCACCATAAACTAAAAATGAATTTGTAAATTGAATTGGTGACAAACTAATTAATTGCAACAACCCTAGGCACCTCAACTGGAAAATCATGAATCTCATCCATCCATGGATTCTTCTCCTTCGCCGGATCAACGGTCCTCAGCGCCTTCCACACCGCGCTGTTGCACTTGAATCCCGACCCGAACGCAATCTGCCACGTCCTGTCCCCTTTCCGGATCCTCCCCTTCGCCTCCGTGTACGCCAGCTCGTACCACAGCGAGCTGCTCGACGTGTTCCCGAACCTGTACAAGGTCATTCTAGAAGGTTCCATGTGCCATTGAGTTAAATCGAGATTCTTCTCGAGCTCATCCAGCACCGCCCGGCCGCCGGCGTGGATGCAGAAGTGCTCGAATGCTAGCTTGAAATCGGGGATGTAAGGCTTGATTTCCATTTTGAACACTTTTCTTGCAACAAGTGTGACTAGGAAGAGGAGTTGTTCGGACATGGGAGGACGAGTGGGCCCAGGGTGGTGATGTTGGTTTTCAGGGCTTCGCCGGCGACGGCCATGAGGTCCTTGGAGAGGGCGACGCCGACGTGCTTGGCGTCGTCCTCCTCCTGGAACACGCAGCCGTAGCTCTTGTCGTCCGCCCCCTTGTGGGTGCGGACGGTGTGGATGAGCTGGTACTTGGCGCGGGGCCGGTCCGCGGGGCGGTTGGAGAGGAGGATGGCCGCGCCGCCCATCCGGAAGATGCAGTTCGAGACGAGCATCGACCGGTTGTTGCCGAAGTACCAGTTCAGGGTGATGTTCTCCATGCTCACGACTAGCGCGTACGAGTTTGGGTTCACCTGTTGTCATAAACAGATGTATGGAATCAGTGACGGACGCAGGAAAAAAATTGTTTTGTTGGAAAAGGTTAAAATAAAATGGTTGGGATAAGTGTCTTCGATGTAACATGAAAGTTTGCTAATTAATTAATGAATATCGTATAGTTAGGTGGGAAAGTAGTACTAGCATGTATAAAGTTGTATAATGAGTAATAATGATATTTAATTAAGTCACCATCACGTGTAACTAGTTTTCTAACTTGACCCAAAATTTTGGGTTTGGGCTAGAAAAGGAATTGACATAACATACACAACTGAAAAAGCACAAGACTTGGTCCCAAACCTTGTTTTGACAAATAAGAAGAAAATGTTAATATCACAAATAGAGAGTAAATAAAAAAATTAGTTTACATAAACATGATTTTAAAAATATTAACATTTTCTACTACGTTTACTTGTCCCAAATAACCCTCACTAAAAAGCTAAATGTAGGCATGTGGACTCATTAATTAGAATTAAAACCAAAATTAAAATTAATTTGGCGTGCCTAATTTCATCACTACTATAAACAAACAAGTGTAATATGCTTATATATTTCGAATTATAACCCTAATTTATGAATAGAAAAGTAAAAAAGAGAAATAAACGAAAACCTGCAAAAGCTGCTTAGCAAGATCAATGGAGATCAAGCCGGCGCTGCAGCCCATCCCACCGAGATTATAGCTCAAAACATTCCCCCTCAGCTTGTACCGATTCACAACCATCGCCGACAGCGACGGCGTCGGGTTAAACAAGCTGCAATTCACCACCAGTATCCCTATGTCCTTCGCCTTCACCCCGGTCTTCGCCAGCAGCTCATCGATGGCGCCAAACATCACCATCTCGGCCTCCTTCCTGGCCTCTGCCATCGAGGGCTCGGCCGGGACCCTCATCAGCGCCTCGGGGAAGTAGGTCTTCTGCCCGAGCCCCGACCTCTCTAGAATCTTCTTCTGAAACCCTAGATTCTCCTCGGTGAACGTCTCCGCCTGCCTCGAACGCTCCATGAAGAGCTCCTTGCTGCACATCACGGCCTCGCCCGGCTTGTAGCAGGCGAAGTCGACGAGGTAGATCTTCCTCGGCCGCGTCATGAAGTAGAGCGTGCCGAGGAAGACCATGAGGGTGGAGCACGCCACCACCGAAACCAGGTTGAACCGGAGCTGGTCGTAGAGGAGGGCTAGGTCGGCCGCGGTGACGGTCGAGAGGTTGGCGGAGGTGATGGCGAGCAAGGGGAGGAGTAAGAGGTACATGGCGTGGGAGATCATGTAGTGGTACCCTAGTTTGACATATTTTAGCTTCACCGATTGGTGGAAGTTTGGGAGGTTGTAGCTTTTTCTCTCTCCTCCGTGTGTTGAGTCCACCGAGATCTTCGTCGCGGCGGCCTCCGCCTCCCGTCTCTCGTCGTTCCCCATTCTCGTAATTAGAGATTTCACGAAAGATCGATTAGGGTTTTTTGCGAAATTCAGTAGGTGTTATCTGATTGGATGAAAGCGGCAAAGAGAAAAGCGAAGGGAAATTTAAATTAGATAGGATGAAAGTGTTTAGGATTTGGGGAAGGACGAGTAAGAGGTTTTTGAATGTGGTTGGGGTAAGTAGGGGAAAGTGTGTGAGTATTTAAAGAGTTTTGATTGACTTATGACATATAGAAAATTAAAGGATAAATTGGCCAACCACTATTTTGTGTAGAATTAAATGGGGTCTTTTTTATTATCCAGTGAATAAAATTATAATATTCAGGTTTTGAAATTTCCGTGGTTTGTCTCATTTATTGCTCAATCTAACTCCTAACCATCACCTTCCAACTGGAATTTCATTATTTGTTGGGGATGACAACCCAACTAATTAGTAGTATAGATTAGGGCAATGATTTAATATGGAAATTAAAATTAAAGTTTTAACATTCTGTTCACTAACATGGATAGATAGGGAATTGTAGGGACTCCCTCACAAATTGGTGTTTGAAGGTATGATGAATCTTTCGTGTATAACATGGATTTAAATTTTCTTTTCATTTGGGGAAATTTATTTATGAGGAAGTTCATTTTGTTGGATGATCTATAATGAGACTATAAAATAGATTTATGTTTTATTTGAGCCGACATAAAGAGTTTTATTTTGACCCAACTTTGATGTCTTTCGTTCATATATTATGACATATTTTAATTTTACGAAATAAATAAATTTACTATTATAATTTTTATACAAGAATAAAAATATACGAGCCACAAATTTTATCCTATAAAAGAAATTGATGATCTGATGAAGTGGAGTACGCAGTTAAATACTTCACCTACCTTAGGCCAAGTTTGGTCAACAAAGTATGGAAGTGTGAGTGTATGAGTTGGTTTTTAGGTCAATTACAGAGTATTTCAAATGAATGGTTCACACAAAGAGTACACAACTCAAGGCAATCATACATATATAAAATATACGTATAAATATGTACGTGTTCGAATACGTGTACCAATAGTAAAAAAACTGGAAAAATCAGAAGTTTGTAAGTAAATGGATATGAACTGAATTAATTCACCTGTCACACTATCAACTTAATACACTAAAGTAACTTCAATGTCAATAATATAGTATATTATCATAATTTATTTGTAAATCATAAATTTGGTCAAATTTTTATTCATTTTGCAACTTAAAAATTTGTTGTAAAAACTATGAATTTAATTTTTTCAATTTACCTACGGAGTATAATTTATGCGAAATTATACCTGATGTGGACTTAGCAAATAACTCAACCATGTCATTAATATGAAATACGTGTGTGCTAAATCAATAGCATATAACAAATAGAAAATCAGAATATCTCATTATAAGAAAATTGAGAAAAATATAAAATTCATGGTTTTTACAGTTGATTTTTAAAGTTGTAGAATGAACCGGAATTTGACCAAAACTCATGGGTTTTTTTCCCGTAATTTTCCCTATAAACAATGGTAATTGCATGCAAATTCCTAAACTTTCACCAAATTCCGATTTTGCATATCAACTTTAAATTCTACTTGTAAATTGTTGAATTTTTGGTTTGTTTGAATTTAAAACTAATCAAGATTTCGATGCTATCATAACTTGGTAACTTAATTGCTGCCACTATCGGATGTCAACCAAAACGACATCACATTGTACACAACGAAACAATGTAGTACTATACATATTTAAATAATTTCATTTGTTGAATTATAGTGTATATTATGAAAGAATGAGATATAAGAGAGAAAATGAGAAACGAGAAACAAGATGAATGAGTTCAGCAAATGAAGTTATTTAATTTAGCATATTACGACGTCGTTTTATTATGATTGATATCCAATACTACCATGTACGGAAGTTATCAAGTCATTTTAGTGATACAATCTTGATTAATTGTAAAATCAAAACAAATGAATAGTTCAATAATTTACAAGCAATTAATTTAAAGATGATAAGCAAATCCAAAATTTTATGATAGTTACAAAACTTATTGGCAAATACCCCTATAAGATATCGTGCCAAGAGAGTTTTTACCTTATAGATATGAGTTGCTGAAGAAATGGACCATACGGTTAGAACTATTTATGAATATCGTGTAAGAGAGTTAAAACCTTAATTATTTAGACCGACATGACATGCATGTTGTAGAAGAAACATGGATGCTGTAGGGACACTCAGTTTCTTGTAAGTTTTAAGTTTTCCACAATAATAATATTTCTGAGTGTTATTGGAATTGTGTGATATCTAATCAAGACATTTATATGATGCATGCTGATGTGAATGTGGTTTGAGGCTTCGAAGCATAAAATGAAATCTGGTCATGCTTTGGTTATGTTAAACGGTGTGAGTTTCAATTAGTTAAAATTTATTTTCGGTTTTATGCATTGAAGTATGTTAAATTAATACTTCAGTCAATCTAAAAAATTGCTTAAAATCTCAAAGCAACACGCAAGTACGTGTATACAAAGTTATGATTTCTTATTGGTTTAAAAGATAAAAAATTTCGGGTAAATTCTAGTATTTTTCATTAAATTTAAAATTGGTCTTAAAATTTACAAACTTCAATTTTACACGGCAGATCATTTTTCAACCCGACAAGAGACATAATTTTATCATATTAGGCACATATTATTCAACGTCGAATTAAGAATTAAGACATCGAAACAACGTCGTTTCATTTATAATTCATACTAAGCTACATAGACTTCACATAGTATGAAAGGCTAGTGAAAATTTTCTACTTGGGTCGGATTGAAAAAATTGAACATTTTCAAAAGTTTGTAATTTTTAAAATTACTTTCAAAATTTGGACGAAGTACCATAATTTGTCAAAAATTTATGATTTTTAAGCCTAATATCCTTTTTTATGCAATAAAGTATGTAAATTGATGTACTAAAAACCTAATAAATCTAAAAGATATGAGTACTTAAAAGCTAAAAGGTAAAGGCAACTACTAATTATTCAAGAGATTAGGATTTTTGCTTTTGCATTGAAGTATGTAAACTAATTAAGGAGTAGTACTTGAAAACTCAACGATTAATCTAAAATATTAGTACTGCTTAAAAAATCAAAGTAACAAGAAACAACTAATTGTACAAAAATTAGAGTTTAGGATAGGGCGAAAAACTTTTCAACTAATTAGGTTGGTAAGAGCAGAAAATTATTGTAGTAGTAGGAGTAATTATTTTGGTTGGAAAATGTAATCGAGTATATAATGCCTATTTTCCAATTTACATAAAACGATGATCACGTTCTCTGAGATTAAATGTATGAAAGGTTGGTTGTATAGTTGTATTGTACTCCATTATCTCAACACATAATGAAAAATGTTACAAACAGCTGGAAAATTGAAACTGAAAACTTATGTTTTTCGATTTTTTTAAGCCAATTACGCTTATGCCCGAAAGCCCTCAATTCGTACTAGTACTATTGTACTAATAAAGATGATAATATTAGGGTCCAAGATTTTCCTTAGCAAGATTCAAAATTAAACTCAATTTATACAAATTTAATAAAATCTTTATAGTATTAATCTTCAAACAAAAAATAGTGACTCATAAATGAATTAGCCATAGAAATTTAGGTAAACAAATTCTTAATAATATTTAACTAATTTAATAATATATACTCCCTGTGTCACATAAATAATGAAACGTTCCCCTTTTGGGTATTAAAAATGTCACGTTTCCTAAAATTGAAATAACATTATCTCCTTTTTCCCATGTCTTACTTTACTCCCTTTTAACTAAAGCACAAAACAACATTACATAAAATTTCGTGTCGAAAAGCAAACATTTCATATTTGATCATAATTCTAATGTGTTGAGTACAAGAATTTAGGTAGTGGTGTTTAATGAATTAAATTATTAATAGTAAAGTAAGAGATAGAGTAAAGTAAGAAAGAGAAATATAGAAAAAAGGTAAGAGAGATGATCAAGTAAGAAAGAGAAAGAGAGAATAAAGTAAGAGATATGATAAAGTAGGAGAGAAGAGTGAGTTGATTGTTGTGAAAAAAAAGGAAACGTCTCACTTAGATTGAAACGTACCAAAAAGGAATACGTCTCACTTAGGATGGGACGGGGTGAGTAGTTTTATAGTAAAATCTATCAACCTTAAACTGAACTTATAATTAAGTAACTGCACTTAAACGTAAATTTGTATCAGTATTTCACTGTTCTTTATTCATCTAAAGTTGTTGGATTCATTAATTAATCTTTTTTTGATTCATTAATTAATCTACTATAGTTGCATTTGTTTGAAAGGAGGTGTTCATAACAAAGTCAACTTTTAAACACAAGGCTTAAAAAACAAAAACAAATACACTTTGTCATACAACTGTCAAATTTGATATCTCTCTATTTATTACAAAAACAGGCGTTGGGTTTGTATTCACCTAAAATGATGTACCTATCCATTTGTTTTCTTCATCTTTCTTAAACACTATCAAAGTTTAAATAATATTGTTAGATAAATGTATGCATTTAAATAATATATTACTCCCTCCGATCCATAGTAAATGTCACACTTGGAAGATGACACGAGATTTTAGGAGATGTTATTTTGTGTGTTAAGTGGTGAGAGAAAATATAATTTTATAATTGATGTGAGAATGAAATTTTTCCAAAAGAGGAAATGTGACATCTTTTGTATGACAAACTAAAAATGAAAGTGTGACATCTATTATAGGACGGAGGGAGTATTATTTATTACAAATCACCGGAGAAATGAGAACAAATTAAAGGCCAAATTTTCCTTTTATTTAATTTTTAATTTTAATTTTTAATTTCACTAGTAAAATTGTGATTTGTGAATGTGTCTTGTTCCATGTTTTGTATTACTAATATATTAATAGCCATGTCATCCACTATATAAGAGCTTTGGAAATAGATTATACGATTGCAAGTATATAGATAGAAAAAATTATTGCTATATCGTTAATAAAGAATGAGACGCATAAAATTAGATATTCAGAAATGGAAATGGACCCATTTTGTAAACCAACTAAATTTGAAAAATAAGAATATTAGTGTTGACGAAGATACTAGTGGATTCACTGGCCTGACTCCAGAGCTTCGGGAGGTGATTAAGCCTGTACCCGTGCCTGGACCCAGGAGCTGGGGGAGGTGAAAAATCCTGGACCCGTTCCTGCGGGGCTGGTAGACCCATTGGGTCCCACCTTGACAACGAAGCGCAGCTTGGTAAGCCGCTTCACTTCTGACCGTTAGGCCGGGGGTCCGAGTCACTTCGGGGGTAGATGGGGAACCACCGTCGATCCTCCTTTTAAAAGGAGAAAAAAAAGAAGATACTAATACATATCGTTAACTTTTAGATTGAACCTATTATCATTATATATGAATAATATTTTCATTATAGCCCATTGGCATAACACATGGGCCTGATATTCAAAATGAGTTGGAAAGCTATTAAAAGCCCATTGGCATAACATATGGGCCTGATGCGGCGCTAGAATTTTTTTTTTTTATATTTGAATAAATAATAAATGTTCGAAATTTCAATAAGTTTGGGTGTTCGATATGAAGGGTTATTGGCTTTAACACAAAAATGTTTGGATTGATTGATTTATTTAAAATTGTATTCACATCACTGTGACTTTGAATGGTAGTCATGTGATTTCAAATATAAAGCATCAACGTAATAATTAAATATATGAAGGATATGGTAAAGGGGTGCGTTAAAATCAAAACACATTTTAAATTGACATTGTGACATCACGTAGCCTTCAATATTATAAACGTTACACTGCAATCTATAGATTGCAGTCTAGCGTATTGGATGTTGCAGTCGGACAAAAATTGCAGTCTGCCGTATTGGATATTGCAGCGCGAGAAAATTTTCCCTTGAGCGTTTTTTATGATTGCCACATGGCAGCTGATTATTCGTCCACGTGTACAAATGATTGGTTAGGAATGGTGGTATGGTAGCACCCCGAAAATTTGTGACTTATTATTATTTTTTTGATGAGGATGTTGTTTTGGGAAATTCAATTATGAAATTTAATTTCTATGTGATTGAGTTAATTATGTGAAATTAGTTGTTGTGAGTTATGTGAAATAATGTGATTAAATTTTCAATGTGTGAATTAAATTAAATGAGATCATGCATAATTATTCTAGCCATTTTATTGGAATTTTCGGCCCTCCTATTTATTGAAAATAATATTTTCTTTCTTGGATTTAATTAATTGTTTTGGGAAATTTATCCAAATTAAATCCAAACCAAATTGTCCCTATTTTAAATCCTATTCCTATTTAATTTTAGGATTTAAATATATTTTCCTTGTTTACACCCCTTCAACACGCGCCTATTTTACTAAAATTGTGGGATTTATTCATTGACCTCTATTTATTCTTCCACAATTTTAATTGCTTTATTTAATTATGGGATTTATCCTAGACTATAAATTAAAAGAACCCTAACCCTAGCCCTCATATTTTCGCCTCCCTCTTCTCTCCTCCCACACGTTTTTTCCTCTCTTCCTCTCCTTCTCCACAAATCCTTCACCAATTCCTTGTTCTTGCATCATTGTGGAGTTGGAAATTCAAGATTCATCGAAGAATCGCATCATTCGTCATTCATACCGATTGTTTTTCAAGAGAAAGGTATACTTTGATTCATCTTTCTCCTTCTTACCATTGAATCCATGTTTCTTGATCCCCTCATGCATATAGTGAGTGTAGAAATCGTAGATCAAAAAATTAATCGGTTGGGAAGGATGTTTGCATGAATATGTATGTGTGTGTGCGAGTTTGTGGGTGATTCATTGGTGAATGCTATGTGTAAATAGGAGAACATGGTTGTGATGTCGTTTTTGAAGCGGGAATATGTGTTGAAAGCTTGAATATGTATGTGTGGATGAATGATAGACAAACCCTAGTTTGTAAATGTTGAGCATGAAAAATGTGGTGTTCGGACAGTAGCTTCCGATGAGTGCTTGGCCGACCAAAAGATCTTATTTTGGCATGAATTTTTAACTTAGTGAAATTTTAAGTGTCTTCTGTGTTGTGTCAAAATTTCAGCCTCTTTTGACGAAAGATGAAATTTTAACGAATTTTTCAATTGAACTGCGCAGTCTTGTCAGAATTTGTATTCTCGTCCAGTGAGTTTCGTTTTTGTTTTTGACCGACCTAAAGATGTGATTTTGGTGTGGATATTTAACTGGATGAACCTTGATGTGTCTACTGTGTGGTGACCAAAGTTTAGCTTCAAATGATATCGGATGGATTTTTAATGATTTTTACAAAACGACAGCGCTGTTTTGCCAGATTCATGCTTGATTGAAATAGTCTTGTTGGCAAGTTTTGAATGAAATACATGATACATGTGTGAGTAAGAACTTATCCTATGATGTGATTATGTGTTGTACGTTGATGTATGCCAAATGGTTCGTTTCGTTTATGATGGTGAACGTTGGGATGGGCAATATAAGAAAACGATGAAAGGAACGATAGGGCATGCATGAGAAATGTGTTGATAGAAAACTGATTGTGTTGTATTATGTGGTTATGATGTTGATAAGGGTTGTTGTGCGTACGTGGGTACGAAGAGCAAGGTTTTCAGTAAAGTTGTGAACTGTGTTTGTAAGCAATCGAGGTGGGCTTTCTTTACTAAAACTCTTTTACGTTTCTAAATTATGATATTGGAGATATAAGGGTGGTTTAAAGTGTTATGTAATGCCATGATTGTTTTGATGTTGAGATTGTTGCCTGATGCCTAGTTCGTTTGAGCTTGCTCCGTTAGGCTATAGGGCTGTGATTGTTTGATGTTGAGATTGTTGCCTAATGTCTATTTCGTTTGAGCTTGCTCCGTTAGGCTATAGGGCTATGTGTGAAACGAATTAGGGTCTGAGTATGGCCGCAAACCCTATCAGGCTGTGTACACAGGTGGGATCGGGAGCCATCCTTGTTAGTCGGCCGGTCTCGTGGGCGAATAGTGTGGCCACATTTTCGTCGCACTATGGTAAGAGGATGTGATTGATTGATTGATTGATGAGAAAGTGGGGAGATTGTTTTGACTGGCTAGTCTACGAAAATGTTTTGTGATACTCGATGATATTCTTTTCTAAAATGTTAAAACTCGAGTTCACTATGGTATGGATGACATAACTTTTATCAAATATTTTGGCGTGTGTCCACTGAGTATGTCAAGTACACAGCCCTGCATATGTTTTCTTTATGTGCAGGTTGAGCGGTGATGTTGCGGCGGATGTTGAGTCGAGCCTTAAGAAATTCCGGATGCGTCGTGTCTTCATACATAGGCGTCTCCCTATGACTCTCTAGACACCTTTATTCCGCTGCCTTATTTCAAATCGTTCTTGATAAAGTCTTTCGTTTTGCTCTACACTACTATATGACATTAATTGCCTTGAGATATTAACCTGCCGCTTAATTGTTTAATCGATTAAAACTTTTCTTTTGAAGCTTTGTTTTAAATTTTTTTTTCCTCAAACACCATCACGGCGAGGGGTTAAGGCGGACCCACAACCTGTATATATCAAAAATCACCAAAAGAACATACATCATCCAAGCCCAAAAGTGAATCGGTTCGCACGAGAGATATAAATCACAAGAGCTAACAAAGCTACTATGGTATCCCCATAGACCGGGTAATAACCATCTAAGTAACGAGAAAACAAACATAACAAAGCTATACACCAAAATAACAACAAGGATGATGGCCAAAAGTTGGCCAACTCCAAAGGAAAACAAAAAACCCTAAATCAAAACTACGAACCATGTGAAGTAGTCATCCATCTCGATATCTGAATCTGAAGTTCGGATAGCCCAACTGGTCCATCCTGACGAGCGACTTCAAATACTGAGGCGCTGAATCCGCATCAAAGAAGGTGATGGCAGGGGTCTGGACCCCCCTATTTGTTTAAGATGTTGTCTTTCATTGTTTTCCCCTTCTTCTTCCCCGCTCCTTAGTCCCTTCCCTAGTCACGATTTCCCCGTCTTTACTATCCTTAGTAAGGGCGGTCGTGACATATGGTGTCACTTTAAAAGGTGTTGTCATTTTAACACAAATAAATTATCATTAATGCAATGAGACGAATTAGATTATGGGGTGTGTGCTATTCTCAATATTTATATATAACACATCCGCGCAGTAAATATATACTATGGTAAATTATCATTTAATGCACTGAGACAAATTAGATTATAGGATGAGTGCTATTCAGATTATTTGCATAAATTGTACTCCTATTTATATAATTTTGAATATTTTTTAGTATTACTAAGTACCCCATCTGTTCCTGAAAATTTGTTATATTTTTTTTCTGCACTCATTTTGAAAAATGAAAATAAATAGTTAAAGTGAAGAAATAATAAGTAAGATAAAAAATAATGTAGAGAATAGTCTGTTTCTAATATCCGGTCACATTTTCTTTGATCTTCTTTAACAAAAATCATATTTATAGTTATTCTTGCGCCAATTTGTATGCAATAGTAGTATTATAATGCAATCATATTTAGAGTTATCATATCATATGAAACCCTAGAAAAACATGAGAAAGCATATCAAGCTTTGATTATTAATGGTCGCAATGGCATACTCATGATGAACAAATATACTAATCTAGACCGGTTTTGGTGCGAGTTGAGACGTCAACAGGCTGCAACGTCGAGCAAATTCTTTCGCAGTGAGCTAAAACAAGTTGGTTGGGCTACGCATGTTGTCAAGCATTCCGACATACACTTCTCATAAATCGTATCCTCAGCAACTGCAGAAGGTATCATTATCACCACCATTGCCATCAACAGAAATAGGAATCCCATTTTCGAATCCTTCATTTTTATCTATTCTCTAAGATTGTTTTACTGCACAAGAGAGGCTGCCTATATATAGAGAGAGAACTAAAGTAGGCGAGGGCTTTTGTGAGACTTTCGATTTTCAAATATATGAATGAATATGGGTAAATTGTCATTAAGGTAACGAGACATATTACATTATGGGGTGTGTGATATTCTAAATATTTTCTATAATATTATGAAATGAGACGCAAATGTCAAATTTTGGGGGTACCAGCTTGCCCATCAAATAAAGGCATTAATTATGGTATTAAATGTAGTTCTTATACTATGAATTAAGGGCATCCACATCAGCGTGCTCAACAGTGGCCCGAAACATGCATTTGTGTGTACATGCCCTAAGTACACATGCTTCAATGTCTATGCTTGCAACATCACTCATTTGACGTAGCCATTGGTTGTGTCATTTTGCATTTCAATTTTGTTTTAAAATAAAGTTAAGTTTCTTATATAACTTTAAAAAAAAAAAATTATTAAATCATATATATAGGATTTTATCTATATATATAGATGTATGATCAAATACTATCAGTAATAACTAATAATTAATTTCAATTTTGTATGTTAAAAAGGGGATATACTAATATGCTAACTAATTTTAAACTGCTAATGTACATCCAATCTTGTGCTGTCATGTGGCACGAAACATGCAATATTGTAAATACTAAAATGACAACACTTTTTGTTGTGACACCATACCACCATTTTAGGCCGTTGGATCTGAAAATCGTATGCTTTTTAATTATGCTGAATCAATTAAAAATGCGGAGGGGTGTAAAAAAGGAAATCTCTAATTTTTACGTTACCAGATTGCAGTGTTACCGCGACGATATTTCAGTTTACATATTATTTTAATAAATTTTGTTCCTGATGTAGTTTAATGAAACGATTGCACACCACACTATTTGCTTCAATATATTACTTTACTAATATCATACCATAATAGGATTGAGTATTACTTTTATACTAATTAGTGTTTGTTGACGAGAACAATTTAGTTTGTGTCGAGATTGCAGTACATGGCTATATGAGTTGCAGTGCACCCAATAACAATATACTATATAATTTTGAATGAGAAGAAGAGGGGCAGAGGTTAATCGGAGGAGGGAGGTAAGAGGCTCCGGGAGAATCTCTTGGATGGTTTTCACGATGAGGTCGAGTTCTGCGCTGCTAAGCTCAGTTCACAATCGCAAAGAAAATCCTTCGTTTTGTCGTCAAAACTCGGTTCTAATCGCTGATCATCAGTTAAAATTGGATTTTCAAGGGTTTCCTTCAAATCGCTGTCGCCGTCAAGTTATTCACTTCAAATCATCGCTGTAAGTCAATTGCTCAAGCCTTTGGACGGAGAATATTGACGTGCTAGGGTTTTAGAATGAATGAATGGAGTTTGGAGTATGGGGATGGTTGAAGGGAGAGTAATGGCAGCGTGGAGAGAGAGAGAGGAGGCAGAGAGTCATGCTAATTTGGTGGATATTTGGTTTAAAATTTATGAAATGACTAAATGCTCCTGAAAGCAATTCCTAAGGGCATCCGCAGTGGTGCGGATGTCCCGGCAGAATTCCACGCGAACTTCCTAAAAACACCTCCTGCCACGTCATACGGAATTCCCACTGCACAGTGGCGGACTTTCCCTGCGGAATTCCCAACGGAATCCTCACATTAAAAAAAATTCGCAAATTCACAAATTAAACAATTTCCGGAAGTAAACAATTTACGGGATTAAAATTTCGACGCGAATACGGAGAAAATGCAACCACTTTATTTAAAAAAAACATACTTCATTAAAAAAAATTACATAATTACTAAAACTAGTACATTATTTTAAAAATAAAAACCGGCTCCTCATTCCTCGGATTCCCCGCCGCCCCTCTCGCCGTCGCTATCCGACATCGCGTCAAACCCCAAGTCGTGCGCATACTATTGAGGAGGGGCCTAAGCTTCCGCTTGTAGTGGGGGTCGTTCGTTTGGCGCCATTCCTGCATCGCACATAACAAGGCGTCATGTGCGGCGATGCGGGCATAGGAGGGGGTTCTCAGGATCCGAATCGTTTTGGGTGGGTGATGCCGATTGGGCCTCGGCGGATCCGCTGGGACTGGGACTTCTCCTCGACAAACGCGCCGTAGACCTTTGCCCAATCAGGCGACGGCAGCGGGCCGACGATGTGGGAGTGGGGAACTCTGCCTCGCCGGGGAGAGTTCAGCGGAACCAGCACTGCTGCTGTACTCTCTGGATGCGCTGATCCTCGTCCACTTCGGCCAGCCGGATTCCACACCCGCAGTGAACTTGGGCGAATCATGAACCGCGAGATATACATCCCAATATTTGAATTCCCCGAGGCGCTTTTCGGGGTCGGGGAACATCTGTTGAGACAACAGCTTCACATCCTCGGCCGACATGCCGTTGGTTGCCGAGCGGAGGTTGTTTGTGTAAATGCTGACAAATCGGCTGAGTGGCATCTTCAACCGATCCCACTGTTTCCGGCATTGCTCCGAGTTGTGGGGCTTCCCCGTTGGCGGTTTGAACTGGATGTAGCTCTGGCTAATGCGCCACCATATCCGGTCGATGTGCTGGTTCGCCCCGACGTATGGATCCTCAACCACACTGATCCATGCCTTCGCCAGCGCGACGCACTCGTCCGAGCTCCAGATGGTCCTCTTGGTCCCGCTGGATCCCTCTCCCACGTTAGCAACGTACACCGGGACTCCCAGTCCCCTGCTCCCCCTCGCCTTGGCCTCCCCCTCCTCTCTGTCGACGGCGGATCCTCCCGGATCGGAGAAAGCCCCAACTCCTCGAACGAGAATGTGTCAACGCCAGTGAACTGAGTCTCGAGAGGAGTACTCACTGGGTTGTCCGTCGACAGTAAATCCATAAAGGGCCGATAGACGTTGTCCACCGGCGATTGGGGGACACCCGGCCTACTCCCCCGAAGCGCCAGACGATCCCTGCATCATCCCGGGCATCATCATCCCCGGCATCTGGGGCATCACCCCCGACATCTGGGCATCATCCCTTACCACTGTGGGTACATGTTGTAGTACCCCGGCATCATGCCCGATGGCATTTGGGATTGTGGCAGCGTCCCTGGATATTGGGACATCGACTGGGACAATTGCGTACTCCTGCTAATGGGAAAATGCGGCGCCGGTGAATCGCTCGAGACGGGAGAAGAATCGCTATCGTGGTGCTCCATTGATGATTCAAAAGAATGGTATTTAGAGAGAGAGATACTCGTTAAAACAAGTGGTGCGAATGAAATGAAATTCAACGGGATGTAGTTATAGAAAATAAAAAAAAAATATTTAATGCACAATACGAGACGTCCGTGCAGAATTCCGTGACAGTCCACGCAATGGTGGACGTCAGGACGGAATTCCGCAAAATTCCGCGGACCTGCGACGTCCTCAGCCCAATTTCGTATCCGCGCCCGGTACTCCTAATGGCGGACGTCCGCGACGGAATTCCGGGACGTCCGTGGGAATTCCGCGCGGAAGTCCGCCATTGCGGATGCTCTAATACATTATAAAGCAATATGTACTCTGTTCGCAAAATTTAATCCTAGACGATGCCCGAAGCATCATCCGCGGTATCGTCCGCCCACTGCGGGTCACGCGGACGATGCAACGCGTTTTCCTTTTTTTTTAATTCTTCAAAATTTATATATATACACCACTTCTATTTCTTCCTTTCACTCTTCCATTCACTCTTTCATCTCATTCTCTCTATTTCAATTTATAATGAATCCCGGTGATTTTTCAAATCCGAATAGTCCCAACGGATTTCCGATGTTCGGTGGTGGTGCACGGTGGCCGAGTACAGACCCTGACGAATACCGGCCCTTCGACTCCAACACCCAGTATGATCCGGATTTCAGCAAGGATTCGTACGAGCTGTCAGATGTGGAGCCGTCTCCCACCCTCCCCGTGGCCGCCCCTCTGCCTCCGCCGCCGTCGCCTCGGGCTCCGCCACTAGGAAGAAGAGGAACAGGCAAAGAGCCCAGAAGTTGCCGCCTCCGGAGAAGAATGAAGAATTCGCCCCAGGGAGGACGAACTACAACCAGGAAGAAAGCATTCTCCTAACGAAGTGTTGGGTTGATATTTCAGAGGGCCCGGTGTTTGCCAACAACCAAAAGCAAATTGCGTACTGGGAGCACATTACTGAGCGCTACAACGAGGCCAAGTCGGCGGCCGCTTACAAGCGCGATAGGGAGCAGCTCCGCAAGCTCTGGAACCAGATGAAGAAGCAGCTCAATTTGTTATCGGCGGAGTACGAGAAGTACTTGAGGGAGCAGGGCAGCGGCGAAAGTTTGACTGATGTGCGCGATAGAGCGCTTGCGTCGTACATTTCATTGTACGGCGAGTTCAAGCACTACTCTTCCTGGCTGATCGTGAAGGACAAGCAGAAGTTCCAAGGGGGATTCTGCCCATATCGGCTGCGTCGAAGAGGACAAAGAACACCGCCACCGGTGATTATATGAGCAGCGACAGCGGCGCCCCTCCGATGGACCTCAACCAGCCGATGTACGAGGATGAGAGTTCGGGCACACCGATGTCCTCCCGGCGTCCCATTGGCAACAAGGCTGCCAAGAACAAGGGCAAGGCGAAGGCGACGTCCTCACAAAACGGGTTTAGGGTTCTTACTCCAACAGCTATCAATACCATCCTGGTGTAGAGGAGAGCTGTTTGCGTCTTACCTACTCATTCTGGCTCGTACATTTTGCACGGAATCTCAAGAACTGGCGGAGCTGACAAGTATACCAACATAGTTTCCTGCCAAGTCGATGATCAATTAGTGAAAAATCTTGGTTTGGCATGTTAAAAATAAATAAAAATTTGATTTGGAATTGAATGCTCTAATACGCACCAAAGTGTAGGCTGAACTGGAAATCACGACCATTTTAAGGTGTCCCAAAAACTTGACAACGAAGAAGAGAAACAGAGGTTGCAGAAGTAGAGAAAATCCAACCCAAATGCTCACAGTCGCAGCAGCACGAGTCAGATTCAGCCCCACAACATCTGTCAGATAATCTTGCATCTCAAATAAGGCGTATGCGATTACGTCAGCCAGCAGCAATGCTGCAGATATATACTAGTAGCTTCAGCTTCAGCTTCAGCTTCAGGCGGAATGAGATCAAATCTACTGTTAATTAAGAACTATTTGAATGTGAATAATTTACCCATAGTTCTTTTGTCTCCATACATACTTAGGATTGACTTACAAGGAACTGCAAAGAAAATACTTACATGGTTAACCAATTTTGTGTATAAACTCTTGAATCAGTATATTCTAGCTCCAATCTTAGACCATGCATACAAACAAGATTTATGGACTACTTAACAAAAAAGCTTCAGTTCTTTACCTGAAATATATGGACAGACCTATTCAATGTATTACTGACACTGAGATGAGACAGCCACTCTATGTGAAAACAACTATTGATGTCGGATCAAGACATCTATACCAAGTTTCCATAGATTTTTTTATATCTTTTTAACTATAGTTGTCAGTCTCATTGTTCATATGTAACTACCAAATACTAAGTTGACTCGAACTCTACTTCCACAGACAAAATACCAAGGAATCAAACAATGGAGGGGAAGAATAAGAAAACATAACCAGCTCACCACTTGATTCCATTTTTCATTACCAAAAAACATAAGCACCAGTTAGTATCATAATAAAATAGTACTATTATATGCATTTCCAATATAAAAATTAACAATAGTCAAACCTTCGGACCAATAAAGACGAAATGAAACCAAAATTAATGTTATCTGATGAGCTCAGTGATTAACCACTGTCCTCAATATGCATTATTGAGAAAGAAATAAACACAAGTTGCAAAATTTAATGTACGAGCGATATATTGGATTGTGAAATCCAGGCATCTAATTACAATATGTGAGCATTTGTCTGAAAAAAAATTAATTTCATTTGATGGTAGACTTTTGCACAAATATTACTACAATAAACATCAATAATTATATTTGGCGGTTTTATAAAATTAAATAATAGAACTTCTAGATGGAGGCTTGAGTCCCAGTCCCACCTCTTAGAGCATCCGCAGCGGCGAGCACACGCCGTCCGTCCGTCCTTGCCGCTGGCAAGGACACGCCTGTCTGCCGCTGCGCTCTTACCGCTGGCACGGACATGCTCTTAGCTAAGAGCATGTCCGTGTCAGCGAGCAGAGCGACGTGGCGCGTTTCTATTGGCCGTTGGCATTTTTTTCTTTTTTTTTAAAAAAATCGAAAATAATACCAAAAATTTTAAAAAAATATTTTCGGATCCCCAAAAATATAGCCGTTTTATTACCGTTTTTCGAAATTTTTTTGAAAATTTTAAAAAAAATTAATCCCAAAATCATCTATAAATACACGCATTCATCATCCATTTGGACGAAATTCGGCCAATTATGAATTTAATCATGTAATTTTTAATTTTTAGGATTTTAATTATGTACTTTTTAAAATTTTAGGATTTTAATTATGTACTTTTTAATTTTTATGATTTTAATTATGTAATTTTTAATTTTTTTGTAATTTGTAATATTATTCCAGATATTTTTAATGCATTTTAATTTTGTGAAAATATTTTATTTAAATTGAATAATAGAATGGTGGGACCCTTGAGCTTGTCCTTGCGGAAGAGCACGGATGTGGGTGTTGTGCTCTTACCTAAGACCAGACAGAAAATGTGAGTCCGTGCCCACATCCGTGCTCTTGCCGAAGAGCACGGATGTGGATGCTCTTAGTTTACTACTACTATTACTTTGTCCATGACCAATAGTCATATTTTTTTCTTTTTTAATTGTTTATAAAAATTAATCACCTATAGTATTTTGTTTCTCTAATGGAATGTGGTTTGCATCCCAACAAGTTCGTTACAATTATACATAATCTTGGCACCAACCAAAACTTATGTAATTAATTTATTCTTTACCCCTTGTCCAATCCGATGAATTCTATCTGATTGCTAAAAGATGGAGTACTATTAATTACTAAAATGACTTAGTTTTCATTTTCAAACTATTATTTAAAACATTTATATAATACCTCAAAATTTCAAAATGTATTAATTAATCAGACACCATCAATTTCATGAGACCATTCGAAATTTAAATGCATAAGAAGATATTTGTGTTTATAGTAATAGTATTGCAATAATTCTTATCAATACTACTCAAATATTCGGGCAATTGCACAACAATTTATCACAAAAATATTAGGTGGGCCGCCTCCAGTGAAATGTCTTCCTTTATTGACAATGAATGGGTTATTGGGCTTCTACCTAAATCAAAATTGGACCGAACTTTTTTAGACAAAATTCTAAAGTAAACAGAGAACATGCTTTAATACTGTAGGCTTGTGGCCCTAATATAAGTGACAAAAGAAAAAGATTTTGTCCCTCAAAATCAAAGGTTAATTCTCTTAGTTTGGCTAGATTTGGTAGATGGAGTAAAGAATGAAAGTGTGAATATTCATCATGCCTAATTTGCTGTCGTTGGCAAGATTTTACAGCATTGTAAGAATCTTCCATATGTTAAATGTCTAATTTGATTGTTGTTACTAAAATAATTATATTATATAAGAAGTATATTAAAAATAATATAAAAAATAGTAATATAAGAAAACTAATAGTAGCATAAGAAAACTAATAGTTTTGTATTTGTAAAAAAAACACAAAACAAAATAAGAAAAATAGTAAACTATTAAATTTTGAACTTTAATTCATACATACGCATTAAAATTATAACTGAAATACAAAATATATGTATACCTAATCTTTGAAAGAAACTCAAATTCATATTACTTACTATTAAGAATATAATTGAAAAAAAATAAAATGCAGTACATATACCTAATCTTTGAAAAAGAAAATAACTGTATTTTCAAATTTTATATCACATCAAGAATATATTTCATATTATACTTAGTAAAAATGCAATAAAAATACCACATAAAGATAAAAATAAATTGCAATAGATCATTTATAAATATTCTAGGCTAGTTGAATTTTCAATTTTATAGCATATAAAAAATATAATTCAAATAAAAGTAAAAAACATTAAAAACCTATCTAGAGATAGAAGTAAAATTAAATAAGATCATTGATATAAAATAAAATAAAATAAAATAATTGAACTCATGATAGGTTGTTAAGGACCTAAATCCTTAACGTCGATTTCCACACAAAATCAAGAAACGAGATGTCGTCGTTGTCGAGCGCCCAACGTTGGGTCGTGACTTGGACGGCAAAAAGGGGCAGCTGAGCGCGAGAAGTTCTCGTCGGCAGCCTTGAGGGTTTGTTTCTTGATGCAAAAGCAATTGAGCCAAATATACGTTTATTTCGTAGATGATTGAATAATTGACTGATTATTATGGAAGACTGCACACATATTTATAATATGTGTGGATACAAAAAGATATGTTAAATCCCTATAATATCTAAACAAAATAATAATAGAAGATATGCTAAACTAGATAGATAAGACTCGTATCATATGTCTAATAGTAAAAGGAAAAGCCCAGCATTTTGAAGTAATATGCATAAGGTGGATTCGAACACTGGCCAAAAAGTAAGAAGACCAAATTTTTGAACCACCCAACCACAAGAGCTATTACTAAATTTGACTACAATAATACATTAAGAGGTAAATATTTGGGGGTATAGTGGTACCACTGCCACTGTTGTGCGTTGAATGAAGAGAGAAAAAAATATATTTATATTAATATGAGAGAGAACTTTTTCTAAAAATGGAAATATGCCATCTTTTATGGAATAAACTAAAAAGGAAAATGTGATATTTATTATGGAACATGAGAGTATCAAACTCTCAATTCAATTCTAATCCCTTAAGGGTGATCTTCATTCAGAATCCCAATATATTTAATTAATGCTTCTACTTGAAAACCGAAATCCACAAGCGATGGACGCAGACCTATAGACACATTAATGGATCCAGAATCAGCTACAGTTAGGAAAAATACGATAAATTTTACCACTAGACCGTTTCAACCAATGTTTTAAAAATCGGACCGGTGAGCGATCCGGTGAAGCTACTGATTCATGGTTCAATCGGTCGGACCGGTGAGCGAACCGGTGAAGCTACTGGTTCATGGTTCAATCGGTCGGACCGGTTTAACTACTGGTCGAAATGTTATACTATTATAAATATATTAAATTAAATATATAATGCACAAAATTATAATAAATGATAAAATATAACTTATACTCCCTCCGTCCCGCTTTAGGAGTCCCGATTGAGTTGAGCACATATTTTAAGAATGTGTTTGAGTGTGTAATAAAAAAATGTTGTAGTGGATGTTAGGACCCACTTTTAATTGAGTGTGTAATAAATAAATGTTGTAGTGGATGGTTGGACCCACTTTTAACACTTTTTTACTTACTTTGTAGGCATTTTTTATTAGTTTATCTCAACCGGGACTCCTAAAGCGGGACGCTCAAAATTGATCAACTGGGACTCCTAAAGCGGGACGGAGGGAGTAACATGTAAAAAAACATTAAACCTTGTAAATAATTAGTTGTAGATATAATATAAATAAAAAACTGGTATTCAAATATTAAAATTGAATAATTTTTTATTAATAAATATAATTAAATACATAAATTATTAATCAGTGTAGATGAAAATATAATATTATATGTATAAAAGTAGATAATGTTCATGTCATTTCAAGAAAGTGTACGTGACGAAAGTAGTTTTATAAAATTATTTAAAAAAATTATTAGGTAGTTTAAATAAAAATATACTCTAAAAAATATTTAATAAATAGTAAACTATAACTAATAATATGTAAAAAAAACATGAATGATACTATATCTTATAAAAGTAACAATAAAATTTAGTTAATACTAGTAAGTGTGATTAAAATTTAAGATATAACAATTATAATTTAATATATACTCCCTCCGTCCCAATAAATATGTAACATTTGGTTTTCAATACATGATTCTATGCAGTGTTGTTTTGAGAGTTAATGAAGAGAGGGTAAAGTAATAAAGAAGAAAAAGTAGAAATAGTGTTGTTTCTATTTTAGGAAACGTTTCATTTTTATTAGGACAACCCAAAAAGAAAAACATTTCATTTCTAATGGGACCGAGGGAATATTATAATTAAAAATTATTTATAGAATATATAATTAAAATGAATTATTTCATTAGTTTGGGTAATTGGGTGTATAAAATTTCATGTTTGTATAAAAATAATCAATGTTCCTTATTCTCCATCTAGGCCTTGTGATGGAGTGGACGAGGTGTTGATATTTGGAGGAGAAGTCATGGGTTCGAGTCCTAGCATGAACAAATTTTGACAAAATATCTGGTTTGGTTTTTAAAACATTGGTTCCAACATAACAAATCTCTCGCCCTTCCGTGCCTTGGACGGAAGTAACGCGATATATAGAAAAATACAATCATTTTACCACTAAACCATTACAACATAAAAGATCTCCTGCCCCACAATGGTTTGGGGACGAAAGTAATGGTTTGAGGACTGAAGTAAAGCTGATACATACACCACACGCTGAATATGACTAAACGCATACCACTCAAAACCGCTAACACCCAATATCTAGTCTGGTTTTTAAAACATTGGTTCCAACATAGAGTAATAAACAAAATATCTGGTATAGTTTTTAAAACATTGGTTCCAACATAATAAATCTCCCGCCCTTCCGTGCCTTGGACGGAAGTAACGCAATATATAGAAAAAAATACAATCATTTTACCACTAAACCATTACAACATAAAAGATCTCCTGCCCCACGATGGTTTGGGGACGGAAGTAATGGTTTGGGGACTGAAGTAACGCTGATATATACACCACACGCTGAATATGACTAAACTAGTACCACTCAAAACCACCAACACCCAATATCTGGTCTGATTTTTAAAACATTGGTTCCAACATAATAAATCTCTCGCCCTTCCGTGCCTTGGACGGAAGTAACACGATATATAGAAAAAAATACAATCATTTTACCACTAAACCATTACAACGTATAAGATCCGTCCCACGATGGTTTGGGGACGGAAGTAACGTTGATAAATACACCACACGCTGAATATGACTAAACTCGTACCACTCAAAACCGCCAACACCCAATAGTAGTGGTCCAAATGACTCCGGTTCGAGGTGGACTGGAACCAACTCGGTTTATCTCCCTTCTCACTTATTTTCCCCACGACGAAAACAAGGAGCACACTACACATGAATCCCAGCCCGTACGCGCCCTGGCTGTATATCTCAAGGCACTCTGTCAATGCATCAGGTATTCTTCTGCGTTCTTTTCTTGGTTTGTTTTCAATGAATCCATCCACACTCACCTTGAACAACCTGTCCATGCATCCGAGAAAGATGAACTGGAAAAATAGCCAATGCACACTCATGGGAATATCTTGATCAGGTTTATCCAGCAAGCCATGGCTTCTAACAATGCCAACCCTCTTTCTCTCCATTATTGCAGCAGTCATACAACATAGTACCCCGAATAGCTTGGCCATGAAAATCTCTGTACTTGCTCGGAAAAGTTTACGTGTCACATAATAGAGTAATTTGGCTAACCATATCTGAGCCAGCAGCAACACCTGAGTAGGAACCTCCCATTTGCCTAGACGGCGGTCCAGGTGCTTTGCTTGGTCTACGAAGTATGTTCTACCAAGTGAGGACACCATTCCATAGGTTATAAAAGTCGTCCACATCAGTGTCATACGGGCAGTAAAGATTTTGGGTAAGTAATATATTTGGTCCAGGTCTGGTGGCGGGGATATGTATCTGGAACAACATAATCCAGTAAAACAAAATATGGTCGCAATGCCAGTGATGATTGCTGGGATTCCAAACAGGAGGCTCCAATCTTTAACTAATGGGAGCACCAAAGCTCCTATGGCAGCAAAAACTACCATTAAAAAACGTATTAGTCTCTTCCACCCTATTCTTTCATATTCATTTTCATTTGTATGCTGTGCCTCGAGTAATGGTGCCAGGGAGACACGCTGACCAGCCGCTCCAACGGCCATCAATACCATTCCTGTGTAGAGGAGTGCCTTTTGTGTCTTACCAACACACTCTGGCTCGTAGTTTTTGCACGGATTTGCAAGAACTGGCGGAGCTGACAAGTATAATGATATAATTCCCTGCCAAGTTGAGGAGGATCAATTGAATAGAACCTTCATAAAATTTGAATTACATTGGAACAATGTTAAAATTAACATTGAGTTTTAATGGAAAATCTTTTTTAAAAATAAGGACTTTCTATCGTACCAAGCATTTGATTTGGAATTGAACATGCACATATATGTTTATTGTAACGACCCATTAAATCGTTACATACACGAAAGAATAAACCACGTATCAAATACACCTTCGACAACAAATCGAGACGAAAAGTTGGATAAGAAATCGGGTCACATCAGGCACGTTTTCCAATTGGATAAGAATCGCGTCACATCAGGCACGTTTTTCAACGCTGCATTAATTACGCGTCACATCGAAACGAAAAGACGTGAATTTTTGTCTTTTATGAAAATATTTTCTATAAATACAACCTCCTTTCATTTCATTTCATTTCTTTCGAAATCGAGAATCCGAGAGAGAGAAGAGAGAGGAGGAGCCGATGGCGGCGGATCCGCGACGGCGGATTCGTGGCAGCGGTGAAGGGAGAGGGACGAATCGTGTCAACGTTTGTTTCTACCGTTCGTTTTTTCTTGATTCAAGAAGGTATATTGTTCACTTTCTATCATCCTACCCGTTTTGACCATGTTCTTGAGTCCTACATGCATGTAGAGGGTGTAAGTTTGATAGATCGCAAGTTTAACGGAGGGAAAGTGTGTTTCGTAAGAACTTGTTTGATTTTGCGCTGTTGATTGAAATCATGTGTGTTGGATTGAAATATTTGGTGAATAATATGAGTTTATGTGCAAATATGTGTATGAGGAACGTGTAAGCATGATTATGTGTTATCGAGCATGAAAAATCGGTGTTTGTGTTGTGGAAGTTTTAAAAACCCTATTTTCGAACTTGAACCAGAAATCTGTGATGCACGACCAGTGACTTATGATCTGTATTTGACCCATCAAACGAACGAATTTTTCTATGAAATATTTACTGAGTAAACTTCAAGTTGTTTTCTGTGTCTCGTATAAATTTCAGCCCTTTTTGTCGAAATATGAATTTTTGAAAAATGTTTGAAGTTGACTGCGCAATTCTGCCAGTAACGTGTGTTCTCGGCCAGAATGTTTCGAAATCTGTTTGACCGACCAAATGACCTCCGATCGATGTGATTCTTGAACTAGATGAAAATTTGAAGTGTCTTCTGAGTCTTGTGAAAATTTCAGTCTTATTGGACATCGTATGAATTTACGGTGAATTTTTCAAATGAACTGCGCAGTGCTGCTAGAATTTTATGTTCCGATCAGAGAGTTGCATAAATGTTTTGACTAACCAAATGATATGATTTCAGTGTGAAATTTTAACTGGGTGAACTTGAATGTATCTAATGTGTTGTGACCAAATTTTAGCGTCATATGAGGAAGGATGAATTTTTGGTGAATTTTTGAAGTTTACTGCGCAATACTGTCAGAAATTATATGTTCTGACCAGAGAGTTCAATATGTGAAATGACTGACTAAATGGCGTGATTTCGATATGAAAATTTTCATGGATGAACTTGAATGTGTCTTATATATTGTGACCAAAATTTAGCATCTTTTGAGGTTAGGTGATTTTATAGTAATTTTTACAAAACGGTCGCGCAATTCTGCCAGTTTTCTGCCTTATTAAAATGACACCTAGTTTCAAGATTTAAAAGTGTTATATGATGGATGTATGTCCAAGAAACGTGTTTAAATGTTGAAATCACTTGTGATCAGTTGAAATGTGTTACGCGTGTCTTACACCTATGTGACGTATGCTGGGTTTGGGAAATTGAGGAAAACGACGAGAGAGAAGCGATAGGACATGCATAGTAAGATGATGTTGTGTGAGGCTGACTTGTGTTGTCATTGACAAGGGTGTTGTGTACTCGTGAACTCGAGGATCGAGAGTTGCTAAGTTGGGGTGTGAATTGCTAAGAGAACGAGGTGGGCTTTCTTTTACTAAACTCTTTTACGCTTTCAAAAGTATGATTATGGAGAAATAAGGGTGGTTTAAAGTGTTATGTCATGCCATGATGTTTTGTTTATGAGATTGTTGCCTGATGCCTAGTTCGTCTGAGCTTGCTCCGTTAGGCTATATGGCTGTAATGAATGAATGAAACGAATTCGGGTCTGAGTAGGGCCGCAAACCCTATCAGGCTGTGTACACAGGTGGGATCGTGAGCCGTCCTTGCTAGTCGGCCGGTCTCGTGGCGAATAGTGTGGCCACACTTTCGTCGCACTATGGAAAGAGAATGTGATTGAATGATTGATGAGAAAGTGGGGAGATTGATTGTCTGGCCAGACTTTGAAATATTTTTGTGTTC
Source organism: Salvia splendens (assembly GCF_004379255.2). Lineage (NCBI taxonomy): Eukaryota > Viridiplantae > Streptophyta > Magnoliopsida > Lamiales > Lamiaceae > Salvia > Salvia splendens. The sequence goes on along the minus strand of NW_024599286.1, from coordinate 2,032 downwards.
TCGTGATATTTCTTAACTACATAAAACTCGAGATCACTGGTATGGATGACATAACTGTTTTTATGAAAATGTTTTCGGCATGAGCCCATTGAGTACAACAAGTACTCAGCCCTGCATGTGTTTTCCCTATGTGCAGGTTGAGCGGGATGTTGCGGTGGATGTTGAGTCGGCATAGGGAATTTGAATGCGTTGTGTCTTCATACATAGGCGTCATCCTTGACTCTCTTTAAAACCTTATTTCCGCTGCTATATATATTTTTGAACTAAAATACTATTCTTTTAAGCTAATTGAGCATTTCTTATGAACTGTTATCCTTAAATGCTATACTTAAATGTTTGACCCTAGGTCACGATCGCCTCGTTTGTAACACCCCTAGTATGGGCGGTCGTGACAAAGTGGTATCAGAGCTTCGTTCTTTCGCTCTGGTCCGAGAGTCTTCTTTCACCTTAAGTCTAGAATAGTAAACCTTAAATTGGAGTGTCATGAAGGCTCAACATCCAAAGCATCACGCTCAACCAAAGAAAGTGAGGTATGTTTTAAGTTGTTGAAAGAATGTGAGATAGATGTATGAAATTGATGATGATATGATGAGGATGTTTTGGCAAGTGTACACATGTGAATGAATGTTATACGTGAAGCTGAATTTTGATGATATGATTATGTGGAATATGAGTACGATTGACATGAAAATTTAAGCACGTGTGGTATGTTGATCATGATATTGTTATGATGTGATTATATGGAGCCTGAGCAAGACTAGTATGATGACTAAATATGTTTTATATGTGTGAAAGTACTACGACGTGAGCATGTCAACATAGGATGATGGAGTATTTTACATGAATGACGAAAGTTGATGAGTTGTTTTGAGAATGTTAAAATTTTTAGAAAATAAATGAGTAATCTAAGAATGTTGTTTCAAACATATATGTGAAGTGCATGAGTGTTTTGTTTGGAATACAAATGTGTTATGAGTTTTGAAAGATTTGCATGGTTTGATATGTAGAAAAAAAATGGAAAAAGGATTTTGTGGTTGATGTTTTGTAATATTAATGACTCATTGTCTAGTGGAATTTGATTGAGGAAAAAATGTTTATGTTGTGGAAAGTTGTTAAAAAAAATGAAAAAAAAATTTTGAAAAAAAAAAAAAAATTCCTTTTCGATTGGAAAATTTAGCTATGGAAGTGTGATGTTATATATGTTATGAGGTGCGAAGTATGAAGCGTTATTCTATGGAGTGTTTTTATACGAGTGATGAAAGTGGATGTTCAAGTATGTTTTGAGTTTTGAGTCAAAACTTTTACTCTAAAGTTGAAAGTGAGATGTGAAAATTTTGATGAAAGTGTGATAGTCTGAAGAAAATTTTATTTCAAAAGTTTTAAATGATAATGAGAAGTGTGAAAGTGTTTTGCTTTGAGATGTGAAAATTTCGTGTGTTATAGTACTTGTTGTGACATTTTGCTATCTACGAGATGATGAAATGTGTCGTGAACTTAGAGTGCCGAAGATGTAGACCTAGTTGACCAAGCGGACCGTAGTTCTAATTTGAAAACTCACCTATTGCTTTCCCGAGCAATGAAAACGAACGAGAATGAAAAGTGGGGCGAAATTTCCAAATTATCGAGATATGAGACTAGAGTATCGAGATAGAGGATGGAGACCAGTGGACCATGAAATTTTTCTATTTCTTGGAATGACGCTATGAACTTTGTATGCGAACATAGAGTGCCAAAGAAGTATGTTAGATTAAATGATATCGAATTTAGTTGTTGACAACTGCAATATCACTTTTCCGAGTGATAGGACAAATGGAAATATGTGGTGTGAACTCGAACTTTATCGAATGATTACAAATTCAGAATCGTTTTTCCCTGAATGACGAGAACAAGGAGAATGCGAAAGGACGTAGCATATGATAAAGAGTTTAAGAAAAGAAGAAGTGCAAATTGAAGAGATGTTCCAAACGAGAAAATGTTCGAGGCAAGCGAAATGATCCTACAACGGAGAGATCATACCTGCGATCTAATAGAT
>NW_024599285.1:0-16664 GCF_004379255.2 Salvia splendens | reverse complement strand
TTTCAAAGGACGGACTCAAGGCAAACCCCTCAAAAGTTCAAGTCGTTCAGAACATGGCGATACCGAAGTCCATACATGACGTGCAAAGGCTAACCGGATGTCTAGCCGCACTGAATCGATTCCTTTCCCAAGCAGCGCGAAAAGCAACTGCCGTTCTTCAAGGTGTTGAAAAAGGCACCAAAAGTTCGAGTGGGGAGCCGAGCAGAAAAAGGCCTTTGACGAGCTCAAAAGTTATCTAGCGAGCTTCCTATTCTCTCTGCTCCAACGAAGCCGAAGTAATATTCTTATACTTAGCGGCATCAGATCAAACCATCAGCGCGGTGCTTGTACGAGAAGAAGGCCTAAAGCAGTTTCCCATCTACTTTACAAGCCGAGCATTAAGAGGTCCAGAAACAAGGTATCAACCTCTGGAAAAAATTGCTCTGGCGTTAGTAAATGCAGCAAGGAGACTGCGGCCATACTTCTATGCTCACAAGGTATGCGTCTTAAACCCGATCTGCCTCTTCGGCAAGTTTTGACCAAGCCAGAAGCATCAGGCAGAATCGCCAAATGGGCCATAGAGCTGGAGAACACTCAATCGAGTACCTACCTCGGAAAGCCATCAAGGGACAAGCCTTGGCAGATTTTCTTACAGAAGCCAAGTTCGATCAAGCAATCCCTGTCATTGCCCGAACAGAAAAAGTCTGCCAATGCCGAACTAGCACAAGCCCGGAATCCGAAGTAGAGCCGCCAGACTGCTGGAGCGGATTTGTAGATGGAGCTTCAAACAAGATGGGAAGTGGAGCTGGTATTTTACTCGTCGCTCCCGACGGACACGAGGTAACCTACTCACTTCGTTCCTATTCCCCACTACTAATAATGAGCCGAGTACGAAGCCCTCCTGGCCGGACTCCAGTTAGCGCAAAGTCTGCTCGTCAAATCTCTCAAAGTCCATTGTGATTCAAAGTCATAGTAAATCACATGTTGGGTACAAGTGAAGCTCGTGACGAGAGAATGAAGAAGTATTTGGACAAAGCGGCAAAGAGCATCAGCCGAAGTTTCTCCTATTTTCGGATAATCCGCGTTCCCAGAGCGGAAAATAGCGACCGAGCAGATACCTTAAGTAAGTTGGCCTCAGATCCGAGCTCAAAGGCGGAAGAATTAATGCATCGAAGCATTGATGAAGCCGAGGTACATTCAGTATCCAGCTCGCCGAACTGGATGACCGCCGATCTTGCAGTATCTGGATCAAGGACAATTGCGCCGAGGATAAGAGAGAAGCTCGGAAGATCACGTGCCAAGCACTTCGGTACGAACCTCATGAAGGAGTCCTCTTTAGAAAGTCTTACCTCCAGCCGTTATTGCGGTGCGTAGGACCAGAAGAGACGGACTACATCCTCAGAGAAGTTCATGAAGGATCGTGCGGCAGCCACATCGGAGCTAGAGCTTTAGCTAAAAAAGTTCTAAGATGGGGATATTATTGGCCAACTTGGTACAAGAAGCAGTGCAGCTCGTCAAGACCTGCCCGAAGTGCCAAATCCATGCAAATATCCCAAGGATGCCGCAAACCGATCTATCCACTATGCAGAGCCCTTGGCCTTTCATGCAATGGGGCATAGACATAGTGGGACCACTTCCTCAAGCTCCTCGGCAAATGAAATTCCTAATCGTTGCCGTGGACTACTTTACGAAGTGGGTGGAAGCTGAACCATTAGCTACGATAACGAGCTCGAAGGCATTGGATTTCGTCTGGAAGAACATAGTGTGCCGATTTGGCATACCCCACATCCTCATCTCGGATAACGGGACTCAATTCACCGACAAGACGTTCAAGAATTGGTGCCAAGAGCTGAATATTCAACAGCGGTTCACTTCGGTCTCTCATCCACAAGCAAACGGACAAACGGAGGTAACAAATCGTATCCTGGTGAAAGGGTTAAAAAGCTCGGTTAGAACAAGCCAAAGGACAATGGGTAGAAAATCTCCCTCAAGTCCTATGGTCCTACCGAACTACACCCACAACCTCCAACGGTGAAACTCCGTACAGTCTGGTATACGGCACTGAAGCCGTGATTCCGGTGGAGATCGGCGTACCCAGTCCCCGAACTCTAAATTTCTCCTCAGAAATGAATGACGACGGACTGAGAGCCGAGCTAGATCTTGCCGAAGAAAGAAGAGAATTGGCATGCATAAAAGCAGCCAAGTACAAGGAGCAAGTAGCCGGTATTACAACCAAAGGGTGAAGAAGCTGCAATTTCAAGTGGGAGATCTCGTCCTGAGAAACAACGAAGTAAGCCGAGCAGAAAAGCTGGGCAAGCTCGAACCCACATGGGAAGGTCCGTATCGGGTGTCAGAAGTCCTCGGCAAAGGGTCTTACAAATTGGCTCACATGTCAGGAGAACAGGTACCCCGAACATGGCACATTTCCAACCTCAAAAAGTTCCATTTGTAAGAGACAGTCCGGTCAGTCAGTCTTGAGTCCTGTTTGCTCAATGTGCTTTATTTTGTTTGCTTGGTCTTTATTTGTCTCTGTGCGTTTTGTCTGTGTGTTTTGTCTGTCTCTGTGTGTGTCGTCTCTTACAAATGTTACTGAGGTATCTTGTTCTTCGAAGGCTGATCCCTTCTTAGAACATATACAAGCACACGATTGTGAGTCAAAGCTTCTACAGAAGATACAAGACCACAATTCAGCTTAAACAAGCAGTTCGTCTGAAACGAGCTGCAACAAGCCAACGATTGTGAGTCAAAGCTTCTACAGAAGATACAAGACCACAATTCAGCTTAAACAAGCAGTTCGTCTGAAACGAGCTGCAACAAGCCAACGATTGTGAGTCAAAGCTTCTACAGAAGATACAAGACCACAATTCAGCTTAAACAAGCAGTTCATCTGAAACGAACTGCAATAAGCCAACGATTGTGAAGTCCAAGCTTCTAAAGAGGATACAAGACCACAATTCAGCTTAAGAATCAAGCACTTCGTCTGAAACGAACTGCAACAAAAGTCTGATTCTCGCGATAAAACTTGCCTGAATTAGGACTAGGGAAAGTCCGATCCACGCGATAAAACTCGCCGAATTGGGACAAGGGAAAGTCCGATCCCCAAATTAGGACAACGGAAAGTTCGATCCGAGCGATAAAACTCGCCAAATTAGGACACAAACCAAGTCCGGTCAAAGAAGAGTTCACTTCATCAGACCGAGGACAAACATCAACTTACCCGTACCTTTATCCAGAATGCCGAAGTGATTCACTTCACTTTTCGGGGGGTAGTGATGGAGTACGTACTAAACAAATACTAAACAAGCCCAACAGCAGTAAAGCCCAAGAAAGAGTATCAGTTCGGCATGGCTAAAGAGTATCAGTCCGGCATGACTCAAGAGTTCAGTTCGGCACAACCACAGAGTTCGGCCCCAGCCTACAGCTCGGTAAAAGCCAACCAACCAAACTCTGCTCTCTGGTCGGCATCAAGCTCTACTCTCAGATCGGCAAAAGCTGCTCGGCAATAATTCAGCAGTCCGGTCTCAGTTTTCGACCGAACTAGGAAATAGTGGACTCATGCAAGATTTCCACCTCCGCTACACCGACGATCTATTTAGTGGTGTCAAGCAGTCATTAACTCATGCAGGATAGTGGACCCATGCAAGGTCGCCACGACCTCCACGACATCCACTACCTAATAAATGCTGCATGCCACGATCTTGGTTCAATGTATAAATAGAACCTAGGTCAGATAGATAGTCTCCTTCTGTTAACTTCTGTTAAGCTCTCTAGAGAGAAAATAGCAAATAGCAAGTCTGTATTGTTAGCTGTAGAAAACAGATCAAGCAATACAACTCTGCCCTCTTTTCTTCCCGTGGACGTAGATTTACCTCGGTAAATCGAACCACGTAAATCTCTGTGTGTTGATCTTCCTTTATTTTTACGAGCATTCATCACCATCAAAAATTCGCCGATTCATCATTCATCTTTTTATTTTTTTCAACTTGTTCGATGCTTTCTGACCCTTTCTCTTTTCTTTCCTTCAACAATTTCAATGGCTCTTATTATCACAGTCATCCTCCCCTTTTACCCTTTTCTCTGCTAGTGCTCATCATTGATTGGATCATAGCATCTTTCTCCAATTTTATTTCATATTAATTATTTTACTCTTGCGTATCAAATATTTGGTTCAAAAATAATGCCCAACAATAACCAGAATCAACACAACATAAACTTACAAGACCACAAATCATGTAGAGTTCGAGTGATATGCTAAAGATGATAAGCATTAATACTTATGTGGTTTTAATCAACACATCATGTATGATATATGTTTATAATTATGATTAAATTAAAGGAGCCAATTTTAAATCTACATGACCAGTAAGTAATCTGCCTCTGCCTCAGCCTCAACCAAATCTCCCATCTCCCACCGTTTGCATTGACCTTTTTATAATAGAGAAGCAAAAGTAATGCGACTACTCGACGAGGATGAAAAAGCATATAATAATAGCATAAAGACACACTTTATAATATTTGGTCTATTTTCAAGAAAGGCATAGGTCCTTTGGAGAACAATAATGAAGACAAGTATGAGTGGGGTTGCCTATTACGACATCACATTTGTTTTGCCAACTTTATTTAAGCACTGGTTTATCCTTTTCCAATACCCTTCTCTAAAACACTCCTTAATTTGGTTAAGCTAAGGATTAATCTTAGCTTCAGCCTTCAAACTTATTTCAGAACTTAACCATTAACCGTAACTCAGCGCACAAGTCCATCAACTAAGTTTTTTTACCCGTGTGTTCTACTCGAGTTGGGAACTTCTAGCGCGCATATATTACACCAACGCATTGATTTTGCAACACGCAACAGTTGAACCCACCATTTTCAACAATACAACATGTATAGTTGTTCAACAACAGCAGATTTAAGCAAGATTTTTTATGCTATGAGGAAATTGCAATAACACTGTTACTGTGATGTATGATTGTGAGAAATATACAAGAGACCATCATCTCGTGCCTATCTGTCTGTCCCATTTTGGCTGGCCGTGGATTAAGTCAAGCCCATGGCTGGCTCACGATAAATGCGTGCTAACCACAAGAAAAGACATGAGCATACCTGATATGTCCACACTGATTAAGACCTTTTTTTCCTGTAGTCTTTATCTTCAATCAACATCGCTACCACATCTGCAACTTGACATATGGTAACAAACGCACATATCAATTAAAAGTTTGCGTTTTCATTCATCTTTCCTATTTCAAAAATTGATCTCATTCAGGAAAATAAATGCTCGCATCATTGCCTCTCGTAACAGAAATTGCACAGCTCATAAATAACAAAGACAAAAGGCCTTTTCATCTATTCAGACTGTCAAGTGATCTTCAAAAGTATGCTTAAATGGCACTGCCTGTTTTCGGCTACATGACAAAATATGACCATTAACAATGCAACTATAACATTCGCAAGAAGCATTAATTTAGAGGCAGCACCAAACATAAGTTAACCAACTAAAATCTGCTTGGAGGGACAGCAAGTTTTTGAAGAGGAAACAAAGTGACATGAAATAAGAATTCAGAATAAGAAACTATGGAAGTCTTGTCAGGATAGAAATCCAGTTCACATGTATCATCTTAACTCTGAATTTGATCTGGAAGTAGCAACACTGTAATCAAGTTCATTTCCTATTCGAACCTAGAATAGTGTCAATTTTGTGGCTCAATGTCATGGATCATCTCTTCATCTATGTTTGTCGCACATAAAGTGCGCAAACTGTAGTGAAACTTTCAACCAGAATTTCTTTCAATGTTCTTGAAGTTCAATTGGTTTCGGTTTTTTACAGTGCAAAACCCAAACCTACAAGTATAATTATATATGCACACACATTAGTTTTATGTTTGATTATTTTGATGCTGCTCACCGAGTTAGAAGTGTTGAAAATTTGAATATTAGCTTTTTCTTATTCTTTACTTAAATCAAGCCTAGAAGAAAACAGGGAGGGGAAATTGTAAAAAAAACCTGGATATAACCTAATACCAAACTGACCAAATCGAAAAACAATGGATGGATTTGAATCAAATTTAAGTGAGAATCATGGTTCAGTTTGGTTTTCATTTTCCTAACAAGTTTGGTTTTTTGTTTAAAACCAAACTCACATGAACATCATAACATATACATAGATGAATAAAATCAAAAGATTACAGATTAAGATTTACACAAGTATTTTCCAATGATTTAATACTACTCAGTAATTGCTTATATGCTAAACATAAATAAATACTTTAGCTAATTTTTTTGTTTCATTAACATGAGCATGTTGGGAGTTTTATGATTTCAATGCACATCACTTTGAACGAAGAGAATATCAGAAAATTTTATTCTAATCATCTTCAGATGGCAATTCAGACAAAGATGAGCTCAAAGACTATTGAAACTCTTTAGTTTTTTATGAATATGTGTTCATAAACAGCCTCAAGGAAAATTAACTACGTATAAGACAATTTCATAATCTAAACTAAAAGAAACAAGAACGGAAGTACTGGTACAGAATAAGCTGCCATAATAAATTTACAACATCTATCTCATGATTTGTATTTCATAAAGCATTCAAGTAAATGACTTCATTTGACCTGATTAGAATTCTTCATGGGCATCAAAGCTCGTCTCTTCAGAGGTCTCAGAGTTGCTGTACTCCTCGGAACTAGAACCCCATGTTGAATCTAAGTTCTCATCCACAGGGGACTCATCGTTACTGGGCTCATCAGCAGGAGTCTCAACATTATTAGGCTCATCGGAGACACCACCGAATGTTGATCCTTGCATATAGGAATCTTCGGCCTCAATGGATTTTTCATCATCAGGTTGAAAAAATTTATCTTTTGAAGAATCTTCATAACCTTGGGTATCTGCCTGTTGGAACTGCATCATGTAATGAATTCCATTGACCACATCATACACCATCAGCCCAATCCTTCCACCCACCCAACTGCCCAGATGACTTCCAACTAAGTAACCAAACCTCCCAAACCTTTCCTCTCCAATAAAACCAAAATAATATGTGCCAAACAAGGTACCTGTGCCTCGAAGGAAACCCTCTGTTACTGTACCCCCATAGTACACTGCTTCAAAAAAATCCCACCCAGAAGAAATAATTGGGCCAATGATACGCTTAGCTTTTCTTGTTGCCAGTTTTGCTGCCTTTGCTCCTTCTTTCTGGGCTACTTTAGCCGCATCTTTTGCAGCCATGCCTTGTGTAACTGCATCAGCCAGAGCAGCCTCGATTGCTTCATTCCTTCTATTTTCCACGTGGTGAGACCGGATATTATAGAAATAAAGTTTTACACCCTCTTTAACTGCACATGCTACGGTTCCAGAACTTCCATCAAAACAATTTAAGAAAGTAAACTGCCCACTTTTTGATGCAGCTTCTTCACCAACCCACTGCCTACATTTTTCAGCTGTGTAACAAGAGATTATAAAGTAAGATATAGTAATATACTCATATAGAAAGATGCACTGAAGCAAAATGAGTTTAAGAAAGTAATGATCAGTTTGATTGCAATATGAAAAGTGGATTAATTTAACTATAATTTATAAATCATATAATTAAGATAGATCTGATCCTCACATTGATGCAAGGCAATAGAGAGTGATTACGAGTATTTTAATTAACTGTTATTTTAGTTGTTAGGGTTTTTACTTATTTATCCCTTTTGCTTTAGTTTACGGGCTTGGTTAGTCTATATATATAGGAAATTTTTTAATGTATTCTGAAGTTGGATTTTGATTAATATAAAGCTAGGTTTATTTTCCTTTCTCTGTTCATCCGGTATTCAAGAGAGAATCAACAGAATTTCACTCTATTTGCATTCTTTTCTGGTATTTCGTTAATCTTAATCAATGCTTTAGACGCTTCCAAGCATCACAAGCTGTGTGACCATCATACTAGTACAGAAGCTGCTGTTTATTGGGATGTCTAGCCATGTAATCATTTCAGGAAAGTTGCATAATAAGTCAACAGAGATACGAAATATGATAAGTTTATTGGGACCTCAATAGAATGACTTGTACAGATCTCAATAGAACCTCAAGATGTGCGACAATCATACTAGTACAGGAGCTGCTGTTTATTGGGATGTCTAGCCTAGCCATGTATGATCATTTCAGGCAAGTTACATGAAAAGTCTACAGAGATACGAAACATGAGCAACAGACAAGAAAGGCTAACCTATGTTTACACAGAGGCAAGAACTCTAAGTTGCTTAATCTTTCTAAAACACTTTACAATTTAACAAATAAGCAAACCTTAATCTAGAAGTTTAGAAAATTGGGGAAGGAGGAGGGAGAACCTTAATAGCATCTTAGATGGATGAAGAGAGATTCTCAATAGCAAAGGTGTGTGTACATGTAGAGATATCTCAATAGTAAGACCAGTATATCAACTTATCAATAGGTTATTAAAATGCACATGCTCATAATTGCGTTATGAATAAATCAAGCCAAGCATGATCCAAGTTTTGATGACGAATCCAGCTCAATGATCATGAAACGATTAAGTATGAGGAATCTTGATAAGTGGCAAACAGGATGCTGTAGGTCAATGGAGGATATACCAAAACAACCAAGGATAAAATCATTACATCATTCTCTTTAACAGGAATTAAGAAGAAGAAAAATCGGTAAAAAAGAATTATATGGCTACCGGGAAAACATGAAGCCAAAAAGTGCAAAGTGAAGCGGGGGGGGGGGGAGGTGGAATGAAAGGGAGATGACAGAAATTCAAATTTCTGATTAAAAAAAACAGGTAATATATGCTTTGATGTTCAAGCAAATACAAAAGGACACAAAGGAGTAGGTGTAGAATCTTGGTGGCTAGCAGTGAGATGGAGAAACAAACTGAACAAAGAAGTTGCTGACTGAAACTTGTAACTCGGCATACATAACAACAGTCAAAGGTTTGAAAAAATCTAATTTGTAGGACAATGCATAACTTTCTGGGATATATTGAGGGAAACGAAAAGTCGAAAGTTTAAGCCAACCTATAGGAACAAAGTCCCTGAAAACTGAGACCTACAAAGGTATTTAGACAGAACACCTTGAAGTGGCTAGAGAGTATTAACTGGTAGCTGACTTTTGCTCTCAATAAGATGTTATGACTTATGAGTTTCTCAAATTAGCGTCTATGAAACCGAAGTGAAGTTCGTTGTCTGAGGCATTATTTTTTTATGAACCCTATGCCACATCTTTAGCAATTAATTCTGGTTGAATAGACTTAGCGTAACATAACAAACACGAAATACGTAAGTAAACAAACTGCGGCTGCAGCAGTTTAAGAAGTTTTTCCAACTATTCATGCTTGGAACTTACCATCTTATTTGGCATGACAGAATTTGTATTAAAGGACAATTTTTTATTAATGAACTGCATATCAATAAATACAGATTAATAGCTTTAAGAATGAGAAGCACCGATTTATCCTCAAAAGTGATCTTATGCTATCTGGAATGTTCAAATATTACAGCTGTTAAATCTAGAGTAGCTAGTACTAGATTGTCCAAAGATTACATATGCTTTTTGATACTACTGTACACATACAAAGCTACTTGAATGATTGAATCTAAGGAATGATAGAACATATATGATTCAATCTTCAAAATACTACTCATGCCTACTGCTGTTAATAAATAGAGTCCCATGTGATATGAGTGAGATAAATGGATTCATCTCATAAAATCTCCAGGCAAGCAAAACTTAGAGGATGTTTGGTTTGAGATTTTGGTGTATATGGAATTCCAGAATCATGAGAAATTACCATCGTTTGTTTAAAACCATGGGAAACAATTTTCACTGTAAATATCAAATGAAACATGGCAGAATTATTTTCCAAAAATTCTCTAATCAAAGAGATCTCAGACTAGTTCATAAAAAGTGCAAGCGCTCAAAATTTGCAATCTTAGACAAGATTTATAATGGTCGATGAGCTCCAGAAACATCAACTCTCTTGCCTTACTCGTGACCCCAAAAGAGAGTGCATCAACACTAATTTGGAATCGTAAATAAGAGCGTAACTTCCCAATGCGTGGACAACAACTTTCAATCAGAACTCAAATTGAGCAATTAAAGCGTGAAGGCAACTACTATAGCATAAGTATCCACCAAATCGAACAGTAGAAATAAATCCCTCAAACAAATATAATGTCGAAATCACAGAATAGACCAAAAGAATAGGGGGCGACCGGCGACGGAACAAAAATCACAGAAATAAGTAAAGAAAATAGATTACCAGTGATGCTGAGAGCAATGACGCCAATGACAAACAGCAGGAAGTGAACTCTCTTCTTCAGCAGAATCGTCATAATTGCAGAGATGATCTAGCAGTAATTTTGGAGATCCTAACCCCTAAATTCTAATAGTTCATCGCGATTGTTTGACTAGTTTTACCATGGATTTGATTGGAAAACTAGAAATTGAGAAATTAGCGAAGAAGAATAGAATCTGCAGTTTGGAAAATGCGATAATTGAAATTTGTGGGGCGTGTAGGTGTCGTGTAGGAGTAGCAGTTAACTGCCAATGTTGAATAACGACGAGTAGTTATCTTCACTTGCCTAATTGTAAGGGTGTCCACAATGGGGGAGCCGCGGCCGCGGCTCGGCGCGCGGCCCCCCATTGCAAAGGCCGAGAGCCGGGGCGGAGAGGCGAGAAGCGTGGCTGAGCCACGGCCGCGGCTGAGCCGTGTGAGCCGTGGCCCTCCCATTGCAAGCGCCGCGAATCGAGGCTGGGCCGCGGATATAATAATTTTTTTTTGATTTCGAAATTTTTTTATTAAAGATACACTCTCATTTCCATTTTTTCACTTCATTCTACACTTCAAATCCCTTCATTTTCACTCTCAAATACTACAAAAAATGCAAGGTGGAGATGGTAATTCCCCGGGTAGGAAGCGGTGGCGTTTTTTTTCTTTTTATTATTATGTTGTGTTTTTAAAATATTTCGTTAGAATTTTCCCCTATTAATAGTACGACGAAAATTTGTCTCTACTTCTCTCTTTATTAATATTTTTTATTATCCAAATTATTAATCTACTAAAATTTAATAACATTAAATTAAATTAAAAAATAACATTAAAAAAAAGCAAAAAAAATTAACATTTAGAGGCCACATTTGTGTGGCCCTTTGAATTTCCATTGACTTCTTAAACATTTGCCATTTACAAAGCCACATGGGAGCCACAATGGTGCCGGCACAATAGTGGCCTTTGAAGGCCACCATTGTGGACACTCTAAGGATTTACTATACACAAATTTATGGTAGCATTACTATAAAATATAGAGAGTATTTATTTACTATATCATGGAATTTTTTCAAAAAAAATTTTTTTTTCTATGAATTTTAACTTGACAAATAATCACAAATTATCAGTGGTTGTTATTTCCCACCGCTGCGGATTCTGACTACATAAAATGACATGGATGCTGTGAGTTGAGTCGTTGATTTAGGTCGTGATTCAGGATTCACGATTTCGTTATTATAGATGTACACGAACTCGAACCATTACATGTCATGTATCCGGTACGAAAATAACAACTACGGATAAAGTTCGTGATAATATATTTACCAAGTTAAAAATTTGTGAGATAAAAAATACGATTTTTTTAAATTTCGAGAGCCAATATTCCTTTTTAAAAATGAGGCTCAACTTCAGAGTTGATTGTAAGAAACAATTAGAACTTCTAAATACTCCTCCGTTATATAAAAAATAGAAACTTTGGGAGACGATAAGAGTTTTAATACAAAATAGGTAAAGTATGGCGGATGTATTATAGTAGAGAATGAAGTCCACCTTATGAGAGGAAAAGGCTCGCCAAAAATAGAAATGGGTATTTTTGTGGGAAGATCAAAATGAAAAAAAAGAAGATTATTTTTATGGACGGAGAGTATAATGTTAGCTTTGTGTGTCTCACAACATCAAGTCATCGCGTTGAAGTAGTTAGTGGTGAGGGTGTACGTGAAGGCGCGCATGCATGGGATCCTACCCAAGGATCATTCAGTTAGAAGTGGAGTATATAAGCTCACTTCACACCAGCTGCGTGAGGTTAATGAATGAATCATCAACACTAAAGAAAAGAGAGAAAACACATCTTTGAGTTGAGCGAGGGTTTTTTCAATCGGAGAAGAAGATTGATCGGTGATCTGTGTGATCGGGAAGTTTCATCTTTGATCTTGCGTTATCTCGTTGCTCTCACGGTCAGTAGATCCGAAGTCGAGTTTCTTAGAGATCTATGTGTAGAGAGTATGTTCATGTTGTAGTTGGTCGTTGATTGATCGCTTGTAACTCTCATTTCCATTTCAATACAATACGCTCGAGTTCTCCCGTAGATGTAGGCCGATCTTGGCCGAATATCTGGTGTTATCTTGCTATCGCTTTGTTACGGACGTCCTCCGTAACGTGACCGGATGGCAATCTTCGCGCGAGTTGCTGTGACCAAACCTTCGACGTGCTCAAAGGAAATCTCACGATTTGCCGGTTCTCGGACGTTCTCCGATGAGCAGCAATAGGAAACGTTAATATGCTTGTTGCATAAGTCAAATTTATGGAAAATATTTCATTGATTCATTGATATAATCTCTCATATTTATAATACTAGAATACTACTACCCTAACTTATTGAATAAGAAACAAATATCTAAATATAAATGGGAAAGATATGGTGAATAAATAAGAAACTAAATAATTGGAATATCCTATGATATAGGATCGTATCAACTTAGAATACTCGTATCAACTCCCCCACGGTTAAAATCCACCTTGTCCTCAAGGTGGGAACCACGAAGCAAAAAGGAGAGTTGAAAGCAGAAGCTTCAGCGAGGCAACTCCTCCTGGATCAAACACAAGCCAAATAGGCGAACGTCTCCTCCTTAGTGAAGACAACCGGTTTTGCTAGCATGTTTAGCCCGAGGCTACAGGTTTATGTGGCAAACAAGCACTTGATAAATCCTTCGCGTGGTAGCTCCTTATCATTATCTGACAGCATATTCATAGCATTCCTGAAAACATTGTCAATGTGCAGTTTCTCATTCTCATCACATAGATCCATATCTGCCAATTGCGTAGCAAGAAATTCACAATTCCGTTTGCTACAACTGACACATATACCAGGATCGAATGCACACAAAGGGATCAATGTGATCATCTTAAATATATCACTAACTGCACCACCTTTACCCACAATTAAACCTTTCGGTCCCTTCGAATTTTCCCTCCATCTGACTTTAACAACACTTCCTTGCCACACAACATCTTTCTCTCTGTTCCTCACGTGATGCACTTCATCAAAAATAACACATGCCACCTTCCTAAAAATTTTTTATCCTTCAGCACTTGTAAGTGCATAGACCACGACGGATGGATACGTTACTTGGTGAAGGCGATTCACAACTTCCTCCATCAACCCATTCTCAACACCAATGTGTAGATTTGTTTCCTTCATGATTGAAGTTGACTTCTCTTCCTCTATGGTTGTCCTTTCTCTTGCAATACCATCTTCCAACAAAGACTCTTCCGTTCTACTAAAAATGGGGTTGCACGACGGAGAGATCACGGCTGGTGGAGAGGGCAAATTGTCTAACAATTCTTCCTCCTCCTCTTTCATCAAGCTCGGGACAACAACTTGTGGATGTGGATTAACGGCCAATAGGGGAGATGTCACGGGCAGTGGTTGCAAGGGCGGTAAGCCCCTAGTGAGACGTAGGGCGGCAGCTCTAAGGATGATGCCGGACTTGACTGTTGTGGCGGGTGATCTGATTGCCTCGGCGGCGGCGTTGCAGCCGCAACAGGCAGTGGCGCTGCCGAGCGGCGGTGACCTGGTGGCAGCGGCAGTGGTATAGACCGCGAGGGTTTGTATTCGTGCTGCCATTGGTGATACTCGGCATGGGGATTTCGTGGGGGCACGTCCGACGAATAGGGTGGGTGCCTTAAAGTCGAGGTCGTGTTTTGCCTCGGCTGCTCGTATGAAGAATCCAAGTCGGTGTAGGGCGACTTCCGATATAGCGGTGGTTCCGGCAGCGGAGGAGCACGAGTTTCTCCAACACGGTGACTGGAAGTTTGGAAGGGCGGATCCCAGCCAGTTGGACGACGCCTAGGCGCTCCCGAATCGAAATCCGCATAGGGTTGTCGTCCATACGCTGCTTTTGACGTATGCCAATTTTTCACACGGCTATCGATTTCTTCACATCGTGATTCCAGCCTGAACTCTAATTTGTCAAATCGGGCCATGATCTTCTCCAGCCTAGCGGAGAAAATCTCGCTCGATCCCGGGAAGGCGCGCGGCGGATTGCTGCCTTCCGAATTATCACGCAGGGACAGCCCCGGTTGACCATCCCCGCGGCGGGTCATCGCCAACAAGCGATGCGATGGATCGGGGGGATCCAAGTGGTGTGTGACGTAGGGTGATTCTGGATCAGGCCACGATGGCGGACGGAGTACTTCCACCCGGCTGCTCGGAGGGTCCCAACAGGTTACACGGCGAGGTTGGACCGACTGGTAGGGACTGAATGGCTGTGTGGCCTGAGGGAAGTTGTATTGACGACGGCGGTAGCCGGCGTAGTCGTATGACATGTCGACGGACTGAAGCGTGGGTGTGGTAGAGATGATGGTGATGCGGCTGACCTTTTTTTTATATTGGTGATTTGTTTGGGGGATATGGATGAACGAAGACGGAGGATGAGCACGGGATGAAAGCACCAGTTGTTACGGACGTCCTCCGTAACGTGACCGGATGGCAATCTTCGCGCGAGTTGCTGTGACCAAACCTTCGACGTGCTCGAAGGAAAGCTCACGATTTGCCGGTTCTCGGACGTTCTCCGATGAGCAGCAATAGGAAACGATAATATGCTTGTTGCACAAGTGCACAAGTTCAAATTTTGATAGGGAATAAATATTTCAGAAGATTGATTGATTGATTGTATAATCTCTCTATTTTATAATACTAGAATACTACTACCTTAACTTATTAAATAAGAAACAAATATCTAAATATAAATGGGAAAGATATGGTGAATAAATAGGAAACTAAATAATTGGAATATCCTATGATATAGGATCGTATCAACTTAGAATACTCGTATCACGCTTTCATTTCTTGTTCGCGTTTATTTCATTTGGTGCTTGAGTTTCACATATAACAAAAACAAAACTAGTATAAGCTTGCGTGAATCTATTTCTCAATTAATTTTTGGTTCACTTCGTAATATGTTACTATGACAAATCAAACTCTTAACACTTGTTTCAATTTACAGACTCGGAAAAGTTTATCGTTAATTTATGGATTTTAAGTCTGCGTTTATGTTTTTCTCTATTGTATAGTGTTGAATGGTATTTATATTATTGAAAATGTATTGCCCAATCGGGAATTAGAGTATATTTCAAATATGAAAGTAAACTTTGATGCAAATAAATTGGCTCCATAAACTTCTGCATTAACTGACGTGCATGGTTTCTCGTTCAATTAACAAAGATGATGTTAGGGAGTTTAAACAAAA
The DNA here is from genome assembly GCF_004379255.2 of Salvia splendens. Classification (NCBI taxonomy): domain Eukaryota; kingdom Viridiplantae; phylum Streptophyta; class Magnoliopsida; order Lamiales; family Lamiaceae; genus Salvia; species Salvia splendens. The sequence goes on along the minus strand of NW_024599285.1, from coordinate 1,163 downwards.
ACGTGAACAATTTGGATATCTTGAAAGGCGTGAAATACTTTCAGATCAAATCAATTTGGCGGTTCTACCAATATTTGATCGGATACAATTCAGGTTTGAAGATATTCGTACGTGATTCTGTATATCTCATTTGAACTGAAATTGATCAATAAGAAGAGGTTAAAACGAAACTTTGCGTCTCTTCGTTTTGGGTAACCGAATTTAACCGATTTTCAAAGGGTTTCTAAAATTGCAAATTAGGGGCTCTGCCCCTTGGACCCCGCTACTCGGGGGCGCTGCCCCCGAACCCCCGTCTAGTCATAACGAATTCAAATAAGTATACACTCCGTACTTCCAAATTATTTGATGTCTCATTATGATCACGTTGATCAATCAAGTTAATCCAATTACACTAAAATATCCAACAATCCTCCCCTATTTTAGTGCAATCCTTGATTAACTAAAACAAGTCATCTCAAAATTCAAACTTTTGTATAAATGAAATATCGTAACGATTGAATTTCACCTTAGTACATTATACATTCCATACATTCGAATACCCATGGTGTCTCTAAGGATTGGACCATGGGAACTCACTTTGAATACATGAAGATAATGTACACAAAAGTTTACATACAAATTTGTTCTATCTTGACACTATATTTACTAGCCTATGTCCTTATCCTTCATAAACATGTCGAAGCCAAGTCCTAGCTTCTTGAAGCGGCTAACCTTCATGCTTATATAGGTAGTTCCTTTATTCTTGCACCTACATATTCAATTTTTCAAAAGAACTATTAAGAATATATACATTCAACTCCCTTAACTTGTAGGTTTGAACACATACCTTGGGATGATTCTTCAATGTGTTCCAATCTCAAAATATTAAGCCTTCTCATTGAATTCAACATCTAGTGTCATACTAAATGGGAATTGGGTATCTTAATATCAGAGATTTGTAGTAGACTTTAATCCCATCCCTATAGCCGACTTGTGCACAGGATCTCTACTTAACCCTTTGGTCAAATGATCGGCTAAATTGTTGTGAGTTCTCACAAACTCCACAGATATCACACCATCCATAATAAGTTCACGAATCATGCTATGTCTAACACCTAAGTGTCTTGACTTTCCATTATACACTTGACTATATTCCTTAGCCAAGGTAGCTGCACTATCGCATC
>NW_024599284.1:0-78193 GCF_004379255.2 Salvia splendens | reverse complement strand
TATTTTCTCGTTTGATCACCTATATTTTTGCCTCATTTGAACTCATTTAAAACCATCTAATTAATTGTGATTAGTGATGCAGTATATGTTATGTTTAAAGTTAAAGCTAATCTGATCATAACCCAAAACAACAGAATGATCAATGGCAATAGTGGTTGAATTGAATATTTTTAAACAAATCACGAATGGAGCCAATCCTCATGACTGCTATTGGGTAGCCTTTATCATTAATTAATACTAAATACTGATGGATCAATCATTACATTAAAAATCTCTACATTTAAGTGTTCTAATTATGTTTCTTTACACCGTGAAAATGGTGGCGTTTTCTAACAATATAACTACATATCAAATATAAAACTCAAGGATTTTAATTATGTTAAATTCTTTTACTTCGTGTCAGAAAAATGGTGGAGTTTTGTGGTTAGAAATGAGCACACCTGATGTTGCTAATTACACACTCGAAAAAAAAAGTAGAGATGCAAATTACAAAAAAAAAAAAAAAATTGTGTCCATTACAAATATACAATAATCATCCATTTGAAACGTATATCGATCATGTGGCATTTAATTTCTCAAAACTAATTTTAGTCTCATGAAAAATTAATTAAAGCTTCAAGTTTAATCATATACTAGTATTATTTTGTTTGAATTTTTAAATCTCTATGTTACGGATCGCACCGTTAGTATTTCTCACAAGATGATACGACCTTTAATCGTGTTATCGTGTAAGTAATTAAGGATTATGTTGATGTAGTATATTAATATTTATAAAATTTGTATATAAAACCCACTTCTCGACAAATTAAATATATCATTTGGCAGGAGATGTTATCTACTAGTCTTAAGATAAAGTTAAAAAAAGTCAAAATCATAAGAGGGTTAATTCAGAAGTTAAAAATTTGTGGATAATAATAACACATATACTATACATGCATGTAACTCTTTGCAAGTAATAACTAACCTAATTGGATAATATGCAAGCAAGCTAATGCTGAGATTGCATAATTAAATTTGACCAACATATATTTCAAATTAAAATTGACCCCCCTATCTACCCATTATTTAAGCACGTGAACATGTTACTTAACACCTTTGGTCTACGCCTCCAGCGTGCCCTAGTGTAACAACTCAACATTTTCTTTAATCAACAACTTTTTATATATGTTGTGACACCATCATGGATCCATTATAGTGTTTAAAAACAAAGTAGTTAGACCCAAGTGCAAGAGAGGAAGCACCCAGTATATATATATATCCTATTAATTTTTCAAATTTGTGATAATACTTATGTGCTTTGCAAAAAAAATTAAAACACGAAAATAATATTTGAGATTGTTAAATATGCCACACAATGTAACATTTTCATAATATTTTAAGTTTTAAAAATATAATCGGTTCCTTTTTTAGTGAATAATATTATCAGAAGTGTAGAAATATAAAATTACTGATTGTGGACTTTTACTTAACTCGTTAATATAAACACAACTAACCTTAGTTAATTCTATTCAATTGTGGCTATTCATCATATCTACACACTAAAGCCAAGTGTTAGTTAGTTTTTTTTAAATACCCGCTTCGTTTTATTCTAAGTGAAATATTTTTGTTATTATCACGAGATTTAATTCTTTGTGTTTTGTCAATTAAGTAAAGAGACAAAAAAATTAGATAAAACAATTATTTTAAAAATGTATAGTCTAAAATGAAACAAAGAGTCATTAATAATAATTTCTCATTTATTTTGTGACCGTGGTAATTAGAATTCTTGTCTAAATGAGAAGTTGTCCGACTCGATAAGCTAGTTATAAATACTAATGAACTAGTTATTACTTAATTAATTTATGACCTCCACTCGAATGTGAATACAGCTCATTTCAATCATATAATTTCAGTGGGGATAGGAACAAAAGCAAGATTATAAATTCCAAATCAATAACAATATTAGTCTTCAATTAGTATATTGAATACCACCACTTGTTGGTAAAAAAAAAGCATATAGCTTACATAAGTGCTTTTGATTTTTCTTGCAAAGCATTTAGTCTCCCATAGTGGTTTAGGTATGTACACATACTATAAATATATATCCCATAACCCTAATCCCATTATCCACAACTTTAAATTCAAGAATTTGGAAAGTGATTAATCACTAATCCAAAACCTCACAATGCCCTCCCCTAGAAGCATCAAGCTAGATAACTACTACTACTCCTCCCCACCACCACCACCACCCTCAACTCCTCCTCCGCCGCCTCCTCCTCCTCCTCCATCTCCGTGCCCCCCGCCCCCATCCAGCCCGCCTCCTCCTCCTCCTCCGTGCCCCCCGCCCCCACCCAGCCCGCCCCCTCCCCCTCCCCCTAGCCCACCGCCCCCTCCCCCACCATGCTACAACAAGAAACACTGCGGTGGTGGCGGGGGCCACCACCACCCACCCGCCTCCCCACCAACCGCGCCGCCACAATACCCGCCAAAAATGCCACCTGGCGGCCCGGCTGCCCCGCCAAAACCCACCCATCCACCAAAACCTAGCCCGCCCGAAAAGCCACCAAAACCCGAAACTCCGGCTTATCCGCCGGGAAAGCCACCGAAGCCCGGAACTCCGGCGAAGCCGCCGAAGCCGGCGTATCCACCCCACTCGGCGCCGCCGCCGGGGTCGCCGGAATATCCACCATACCCATACCCTCACTATCCGCCGATATCCCCATCAGTCCCCGGCGTCCCCAACACTCCGCTCACTCCGTTCCCGCCTCCCAGCGTGCTGACGCCTCCCGGTGGCGGCGGCGGAGGGCACGACCACACCACCATCATCGCCGTGTGCGTCTCCCTCGGCGGCGCCTTCTTCCTCGCCTTCCTCGCGGTGGGGCTCTTCTGCTTGGCCAAGAAGAAGAAGAAGCCGGTCATGGTTCCCGCGGCGCACCCGCACGGAGGGGAGGGCGGCGGCCCACACGGCGGCGGCGGCGCGGCGCATGGAGGCGGGCATGATTACAGTTAACTAATTGTGTGATTAAATAAAATGTGTGAATGTTCGTGTGTTTTCTCTCTAGTCAATGCTGTTGCTCTCTTGTGATTTTTTTATTTGTTGCATTGATTTTGAATAAATACTTTATTTGTATATGTCGTTTGGATTTAAATTAGTGAAATGTTAATGTTGGAGTTGTATTGATTTCAATATTTGATCCAATCAATTGCTTGTATTAATGGCACATATATATTCAATGTTTTTCGTCGACTTAAATATTAGACGGTTTAGAGATTAGTATAATAATAATAATAATAATAATAAAAATGTCGAATTATGTCCTAAATTTGAAATTCTCTCTTACATATTAGTTATTACTCATAATCTCATACATATTGCTCGTTTAGGCAACAATATGGAGTAACACACATCGATAACATTTTTCGAATTGATATGCAATTACTTACAAAAAAGAATATGATTAATGTTTCTTGGAAGATTTTTATGTGTAGAATCTCACAATTCTAACAAATGAAATGACAAATGGGCCTAAAAATAATATTGGATTGTGATTTCAGTCTTTATTAATTAGCGTCGCTCAAACATATTTGAGATTTGCGGAGGTAGGCAATTATATGGTGGAATGATTTAATAAATTGATTATAACATGATAACTAATACATTGTCGTGACATGTTTCAATGGTGAAGACTAATATTTTATAATGCATTTTCCCCTCAAGGGTGGCATGTGGATTTTGTGGATCTATGATCCAACGGCTTTGTCTATTGACTTTTTGTCACACACATTACTTGGAGCATTGCATTAGCATTTAAATTATACTCCATATATACTTTTTAATTCTTATTTTTTCCACTATATATTGATTACGTGAAACAAAATTATAAATCGATATGTATTAGTATTATCTATGTTGACGTGTTAATATATATATTTGAAAATTCCAATTTTTCATGACTTAGTTAAATGAACTTAATGCTCATGAGTTTTTGGGTAAAGTGAGTATTTTCAATAGCAAATGTAGGTACTAGTCTAATTAATATTTCTCTTTTATTTTATGCTATTTCCATTCATAATTAATAATCTTATTTTTCTTTTATTTTAGCGTGGCTATGAATTTTAGCTATCTTCAATTTTATATTAAAACACATATTCACTACTAAAATTATTAGTAATGAACGGATGAAGTAGGAGGAGTATAATTTTACGTGTTCAATTTATCAGTCTATGTATAATCTGATTTTGTACCTTAGAGCCAATAATTTGTGATTTATTAATATAGAAAAGTAGGGACCACAACCCCACCATTCAAATTCTTTGATTTACATATTGCAATATTAAATTTGAAGATACCATTTTAATGTCTATCTGGATACACTGCATAAAGCGACAGCAGAATAAAAAGAGAAAGTGAAAGTCAGTACAAAGCAAAGAATTTAAAAGAACTCAGAAATATAGAAGGAGAGACGTGTCGAAGATGAGAATTGAGATTTATGAAAGAGATGGTTGCCAATTATAAGTTTATCCCTCCGTTCCATAATAATGAAGACGTTTCTTTTCGTTACGGAGATTAAGAAAAATTGTATTAGGTGTGTTAAGTAAAGGAAGAATAAAGTGGAAAATGAAAAATGTAGAGAGATAAAGAGAGAAAAAAGTAAGAGATAGTAAAGTAGGCGTGGAAAAATATGTTGACTTTTACTAAAAAGGGGAATGACTCTATTACTATGGAACGTACCAAAATGACAAAATGACTCTATTACTATGGAATGGAGGGAGTACTACTAGTATTACATTCATCAAGAGTCGAATTAAAGTTTTTGTCAATTATATGATACTACTACTACATTATTAAGGGTTGAATTAAAGTTTTTGTATCAAATCAGTGATGGATCTAGGATTCTAAAATAAAATAGACGAAATAAAATTTATCGAAAGCTAACGGAGGGGGGAGGGGCGGCGTCAGAAGCTATTGGAAGGGGCGACAATAGAAAAATCACGTCCGGGCCATGGTAGCGGATCCACCATTGTGTCAAGTAATTGATCAGTTACATTTGCGTTTCCTGACGGTAATACTAGTTATTAAATTAAATCAATAACCAAAAAATTAAATCAAATTGCATATTATAATTATATAAATTAAATTTAAAAATATATTGAACTTTTTAAAGTACATAGTCTCTCGTTCTTAAATAATCACCACTATTTACTTTTTACAATTTTGTTATATCCATAAAGGTTAGTCCATTTATATTTCTATACACTAATCTACGTAGTAGAATTATATTATCCTCAATATATCAAATTCTTTATTATTTCTGCAGTTTTACTAGTACTACATAACTTATCACTTTCTCCAATTATAATATATACTCCATTTATTATTAAAATATGATAATTTATTCGTTCACGCCACAATCAATTATTTGGGATAAAACTCGTATTATTTCATTTATATTTATCCAACACACCCACTACCACGTGATGTCAGTTCAGGCCACGATCGTAGGCCATGACCTACGCTTCACCCACGATCTTAGGCCATAACCTACACGACATCCACGACTTGGGGTGATGATGCAAGCCATGATCTTAGTCCAATATATAAATAGAACTTAGATCTGGTAGAAGAGGGTTAGAATCTCTCTAGAGAAATAATCATATAGCAAGTCTGTGTTGTAAGCTGTAATTGGCAGATCAAGCAATACAAACCTGCCCCCATTTCTCCCCGTGGACGTAGATTTACCTCAGTAAATCGAACCACGTAAAATTCTCTGTGTCGTAATTTATTTTTACGAGCATTTATCATCATTGAAAATTCGCCGACTCATCACTGGCGCCGTCTGTGGGAAACAGAGAACAAAATTTGTGATAAAGCGAATTTTTGATCCATTTTTTCCACCCAAAAAATGCATACCAGATCGCAGAGTACCCGTATTCCTGCCCGTGAGAACCAGGAGGAAGCCAATCCATCCCATAGGTCGGGAAAACAGCCTAGGGATAAATCCACCACCAGTTCTCATGGTGGAGGAACAAGCCGCTCCAAAAGCCGTCACACCGAGTCTTCCCAGCAGCCCGATTTGAACGAGGCTGTCAAGCTGTTTTTGGCGGAAAAGCAGGAGGAATTCTTAACCTTCCTGCAAAAAAGCCAAAAGCAGCCGGGGACAAAAACGGCGGATTCTCCCTCTCCCTCCATACGAGACAGTCACTACCGCAGTAGTGTCATGTCTTCCAGAAGAAAGAATCCTCGGTACCGGAATCACAGGAGAACTCCATCTCCTCCATACCGAAGAAATGTCGGGTTCGCCATGTACGGAGCATTGAGGACTCCGTTCTCGGACGATATTACCCGAACTCCCCTTCCACAGAACTACCGAACTCCGTCGATAACCTATGACGGACTCGTGGATCCTCATGACTTCCTGGGACGCTATCAGTATAATATGGCGAACCAAGGTCTCAATGAGGTCCATATGTGCAAGCTGTTCCCCGAGCTGCTCATCGGGAACGCCAGAAGGTGGTTCGACAGCCTTCCTCAAGGCAGCATTAGATCCTACCGAGATCTGATGGATGCTTTCCACAGGAGGTTCTTTCAGAAAGCGGAAGCCCGAAATACTTCGGCTCAGCTGCTTTCTATACGTCAAGGTCGCGACGAAAAGATCAGCGACTTCCTGACGAGATTCCATAAGGAATGCCTACAGGTAGATAATCTCAATGATCTACTTGTCATTTCGGCATTCCAAAATGGAATCCTGCCCGGAGCTCTCTACAGAAAGCTCGTGGAGTGCGGTCCGCAAACAGCTCAAGAGATGTGGGACATCGCGGACAAGTTTTCTCGTGCCGATGAGGCAGACCGTCGAAAACGGTCTTTAGACAGCTCATCTAGAGAAGACAAAAAGAAGCCCGGTCATAGCGATCAGAGGCATCCTCGCCGGACACCTTCTCCACTAAAGGAGAGATAGCGGTCATCCGAGGTGATCGAAAAAGAGCAAGTGTGTTCGCAGATTGCGCTTAAAAGTGCCGAGCAATCAGTTCGGCACCATCAAGCATAGCAATCACAGCAGCCGGAATCAGAGGCCGGCGAAATGACCGAAGTCACACCGGAGCCGAACTCGATGGTGTACGGCACTGAAGCCGTGATTCCGGTTGAGATCGGCATATCCAGTCCCCGAACTCAATTTCTCCTCAGAAATGAATGGTGACGGACTAAGAGCCGAACTACATCTGGCCGAAGAAAGAAGAGAATTGGCCTGCATAAAAGCAGCCAAGTACAAGGAGCAAGTAGCCCGGTATTATAACCAAAGGGTGAAAAAGCTGCAATTTCAAGTGGGAGATCTCATCTTGAGAAACAACGAAGTAAGCCGAGCAGAAAAGCTGGGCGAACTCGAACCCACATGGGAAGTTCCATATCGGGTGTCAGAAGTCCTCGGCAAAGGGTCTTACAAATTGACTCGTGTCAAGAGCACAAGTACCCGAACATGGTACGTTTCCAACCTCAAAAAGTTCCATTTGTAAGAGACAGTCCGGTCAATGTGCTTTCTTTGGTTTGCTTGGTTTTTGTTCGTCTCTATGTGCTTTTTATTTGTCTATATGCCTTGTCTATGTGCGTGTCGTCTCTTACAAATGTTACTGAGGTATCTTGTTCTTCGAAGGCTGATCCCCTTCTTAGAACATATACAAGCTAAACGATTGTGCGTCAAAGCTTCTAAAGAGGATACAAGACCACAATTCAGCTTAAACAAGCAGTTCGTCTGAAACGAGCTGCAACAAGCCCACGATTGTGTGTCAAAGCTTCTAAAGAGGATACAAGACCACAATTCTGCTTAAGAATCAAGCACTTCGTCTGAAACGAACTGCAACAAAAGTCCGATTCTCGCGATAAAACTTGCCTGAATTAGGACAAGGGAAAGTCCAATCCACGCGATAAAACTCGCCGAATTAGGACGACCAAGTTCGGTCAAAGCAGTTTACCTCATAAGACCGAGGACGACCATGTCTAGTCAAAGAGGTTTACTGCATAAGACCACTTCGGTTAACTGGGAAAGTCCGATCCACGCGATAAAACTCGCCGAATTAGGACAAGGGAAAGTTCGATCCCGGCGACGAAAATCGCCAAATTAGAACACAAAGACGAGTCCGGTCAAAGATGTTTATTTCATCAGACCAAAGACGAGTCCGGTCAAAGATGTTTATTTCATCAGACCAAAGACGAGTCCGGTCAAAGATGTTTATTTCATCAGACCAAAGACGAGTCCGGTCAAAGATGTTTATTTCATCAGACCAAAGACGAGTCCGGTCAAAGATGTTTATTTCATCAGACCAAAGACGAGTCCGGTCAAAGATGTTTATTTCATCAGACCAAAGACGAGTCCGGTCAAAGATGTTTATTTCATCAGACCAAAGACGAGTCCGGTCAAAGATGTTTATTTCATCAGACCAAAGACGAGTCCGGTCAAAGATGTTTATTTCATCAGACCAAAGACGAGTCCGGTCAAAGATGTTTATTTCATCAGACCAAAGACGAGTCCGGTCAAAGATGTTTATTTCATCAGACCAAAGACGAGTCCGGTCAAAGATGTTTATTTCATCAGACCAAAGACGAGTCCGGTCAAAGATGTTTATTTCATCAGACCAAAGACGAGTCCGGTCAAAGATGTTTATTTCATCAGACCAAAGACGAGTCCGGTCAAAGATGTTTATTTCATCAGACCAAAGGACAAGTCCCGGTCAAAGAAGTTTACTTCATAAGACCGAGGACAAGTACGATGAAATTTTTTCGCTAAGCTGTAAATACACAGTGTTAGAAGCGAAAACAAAAACAAATTTCATTTTCAAATCTTGTTCGGCACACAACTCCGCTACCCTACAAGATGGCGTTACGCTATTACAAAGGACTATTCTACTGTCCAGGGTTGCTAAAGTTGAGCCATCTATTCACAAAATCCTCGTGAAGCTGAGTTCGGGCGTTCCAGGCAGCTGCAGAATAAGCAGGTCGACGAGATGCTCTAATCGACCTGCCACCTCTTCTCTGAGCCCGGGAAGCCCTAGCACCTCGGCGGCGAAGAGTCTCTTCACGAAGCAGTTGTTGATCTTGCTCACTCATAATCACAGCTCCTCTACGAACTTCAGCCTGTTCTCGTCTTGACGTTTCCGGCTGTTCCAGAGTTCGTTGCTGACTTGGAGTACGGTTTTGAGCAAGTGAATCAAAGGTTTGATCTGGAGTGCGAGCATCTGTTGGCACGATATGCCGAAGGAATCTTTCTATGGAGGGGCGCCGAGAAGAAGAACAATGTTGTACCGAGAAGCCCAGCGCCGCAATGATGTCACGACTTGTTGGCAAGCCGAGCTCTCCAGCGCATTGTTCCTCCGGAGTACATTATATTCCTCCCACAGTTCGTCAACTCGACTCTGAACATCTGATATGGTCATTCCCCCGCGCACACGGATGTAATCCTCGTACGCAGTCCTCTCAGCAATGGTCGTATTCAGCTCGGCCTCCAGATCATTCTTATCGGACTCTAAGTCCTTATTATCGGCATCCAGCTTCACCAAACGAGCCAGAAGCTCGTCATTCTTCGTCTGATCGGCTATAGCTCTTTTCTCAGCTTCGTCTAAAGCCGAAGAGTACAGCCGCTTCCAGTGAAGTACCTCCAGCTCCTGGAGAGTTAAGAATACAAAGCAGCTACGTCAGTTCGGCATTTCAGCTTACCGAGCAGGTAGTAAACCACAACAGGAGTAAGAGAGTACGAAAGGCTATACGAAGACACAAGAGCAGAAAGAAGAATTTTTTCATTCATAAGAAAAAAATTTTTCTATACAAGGAGGGCTTCAAGGCCATTTTACATAAAGGAAGAAACTAAACTAAGAGAAGGGAGACGAAATCATACTTCGCTAGCTTCGTCTCCACCTTCTCGGTGAGGTTCAGCTTCCTTCTCATCTGCTTCAGCTTCAGCCTCTGCCTCCTTGCTCTCCTCAGCCTGCTCGGCGCCACCGTAGCCGATCTGCTGCGTCTCCTGATCGGCTTCCTTCTCCGGATGCCCGGCTCGCTCGACTTCGGCCTCCCGCTCCAGCGGCTCGGCCTCACCCTCTCCGTTGTAAGTCGAAGCGGGATGAAACGGATCCCACGGAGGCAAAGATAGCCTCCAGGTTCTCGTCCCGATCAGCTCGACAACTCCGGACTCGGTCTGCAGAAAGCAGGACCGAGGATGAAGCGAGCTCCTCAAGGAGCGGCAGATTCTGAAGCCGAGCTGCTATCTCTCGGCTGTACAGAGGCAGCACGACATCGGCCCCCTGCTCGCCCTTATCGGCAATTAGCCTTACCAGACTACCGACAAAGGCCGAGAACTGGCTGCTCAAAAAGAGTTTTCTCCGTGTAAACACGGAGAGCCTCCCCTTGGGCAACCACGGCAGCAGCATCGCTCCGCTTCGCCTGCTCTCGCTGGATGACGAGCTGGTTTTTGGCAAACTGAGCTTCATCCTGGGCCGAAATCCTAGCAGCTCTGGCCTTCTCAAATTTAGCCTCAGCCTGTTCGGCCCGATGACAAGCAGCCGCCAACTTCCTCTGCATCTCGGCATAGTCATTGGACGCTTTGGAGAGTTCGACGGCGACGAGCTTGGAGAGCATATCGTTCCTCTGAAAATGGATAAGGAAAAAAGTCAACAGAGGGCACCAAAAATACAGGACAGAAGCCAGGCCAAAGAATCAAGAAGACAATTCACCTCGGCGAAGTCCGTGGGCCATAAAAATGGCTCACAGATATGCTCCGAAGGAGGCGCCAAGACCACGTCTTTCTCTGGCGCTCTCGGGGGCTTCTGGGTCCTCCCCTTCCTACTTGCCGAAGTCGACTCCGGCTTCTTTGGACCCGAAGAGGTCTTTTGCCTCTTCGGATTCTTCTCGGCATCAGGCGCCGAGCTGGTAGCCTTCTCTTTCTCCGGCTCCTCAAGCTCGGAGGACTTTCGGATAGCCTTATTCAGCATGAACACTGCCAAAAAGCAAGAAAACAAGGTTAGTTTTCTTCGTTAAAGCAGTAGAGCATAAAGATAAAGAGAAATCCTCACCCTCGGCCTCTTCGTCCGAAGACGAGATATTGAACACGAGGTCGCCCTTGACGAGCTCAGTTTCCGAATACTGTTTCCTAATCATAGGAATCTTATTGAGCTCGCCCTCGAGCTCGGCCAACGGTTCTAACCGAGGATGGGGAATCACGGACTTCGGCCTTCTCCAAGGAAAGCCCGGAGCCGAAGTCCTATTATAAAAAAAGAAACGGTTTTGCCATTTCGGCCACTTGGTTCGGCAGAAGGCCCTAAAAGGCTGTAAGGGGATCAAGTAGAACCAAGATCCCTTCCTTTTAAACTGGAAAAAATTAAGGATTGCCCTCAGAGACAGATCCTTATCTAGCCTACGCAGTTCGGCAGCAAAAGCCGATAAGTGCCTCCAAGAGTTCGGAGTCACCTGACCTAAAGGGAGTTGAAAAAAATCAAGAAGCTCTACAAAAGGTGGGGGAAGAGGAAAACGAAGCCCGCATTCTAAGCAGGCTTCGTAAACGGTGGCATAACCCTCCGGCGGGTCGTTAGCCCTATGATCATCGTCGGGAACCACCGCCTTCCCCCCAGGTAAAAATATTTCTCGTGAAGGGATATCACAGTATCCTTACTCAAAATACTATGGAAATACTCTACGGTCTTCTCCCCGGACTCTTTCCGGCTAGAAGACCCCTTATCCCCTTTCCTACCGCTACCCGACACCGAAGAAGAAGAAGAAGACATTTTTCTTACTTTTTGAAAGTGAAGAAAGTCTGAAGAAGCTCTTGAAAGCGGAAGAAAATTTCTCGAGAAAGAGAGAGTATAGAAGACGCAACAGCAAAGGTGTTCAAATGAGGAAGAAAGAGCATATTTATCAGATTCGGCGAAGATTTCAAAATCGTCGCACCGTTTCGAATCCCACCTTTTCAGGATTCAACGGCCGGATTTTACTGTCGCATTTAATGCAGTCACATGCAAGGCACGTCCCCTGACGTCAGCCTCCCCCGTACCTTTATCCAGAATGCCGAAGTGACTCGCTTCGCCGAAGTGATTCACTTCGTCTTTCGGGGGGGGTAGTGATGGGGTACGAACTAAACAAGCCCAACAGCAGTGACGGCCCATCAGCCCAAAGCCCAAGGAAGAGTATGAGTTCGGCATTACCAAGAGTTCGGAGGAGTTCGGCATTACCAAAGAGTTCGGCCTCAGCCTACAGCTCGGTAAAAGCCAACCAATCAAGCTCTGCTCTCAGGTCGGCATCAAGCTCTACTCTCAGATCGGCAACCAAAGCAGTTCGGTCTCGGTATTCGACCGAACAAGGAGTTAGTGGACCCATACAGGATGTCCAACACACCCACTACCACGTGATGTCAGTTCAGGCCACGATCGTAGGCCATGACCTACGCTTCACCCACGATCTTAGGCCATAACCTACACGACCTCCACGACCTGGGGTGATGATGTAAGCCACGATCTGAGTTCAATGTATAAATAGAACTTAGATCTGGTAGAAAAGGGTTAGAATCTCTCTAGAGAAATAATCATATAGCAAGTCTGTGTTGTAAGCTGTAATTGGCAGATCAAGCAATACAAACCTGCCCCCATTTCTCCCCGTGGACGTAGATTTACCTCAGTAAATCGAACCACGTAAAATTCTCTGTGTCGTAATTTATTTTTACGAGCATTTATCATCATTGAAAATTCGCCGACTCATCATATTTCTATACACTAATCTACGTAGTAGAATTATATTATCCTCAATATATCAAATTCTTTATTATTTCTGCAGTTTTACTAGTACTACATAACTTATCACTTTCTCCAATTATAATATATACTCCATTTATTATTAAAATATGATAATTTATTCGTTCACGCCACAATCAATTATTTGGGATAAAACTCGTATTATTTCATTTATATTTATTCATATTTTTATTTATTGATTTTTTGTGATTGGTCGCTGTTTTTACGTGCATCATCATTTGAGCCCAATCAACTTGTAGGTACAAAACATAACTTTTATTTCTAAATTGCATTACAGAATGGCCCAATTATAATAAAATCAAAATTATAGTATTAGTATAATCTTTGAAAAATATTATACAACTAATAAAATTTTGATTTTATTATAATAAAAACTATAGTAGTAATTTACACTTTTATCCTACACATATTAATACATATAATTAAAATAAAAAGGGTAAATGTCACAAAACCAATTTTATAAGATTATGCCCTTCTATTAATGAAATACTACTTAGTAAATAAATTTTGTCCCATGCCACAAATCTCCTTCCACATACATGACTACCAATTGCTTCCTTAAATAATTATCAAATTAATAGAGAAAATTTACTTATTTAATTTCCTTGAAGGAAAATCCTTGAAGCTTTTGGCATTCCGTGAAGCTTTAAATCCTTGGGCCAGCTGTCCACCGTTGAGGTGCCTACAAATCAACGCGAGGATTAGTCAATGAGTCCGCCGGTGGATACCCTTGGTAATTACCAAAAAAAGAAAAAAATACTGACACATTCAAATTAAGCTATATATATATATATTTAATTTATTAAAATTTAATTTTGAGACAGCTTAACAACTTTGCAAATCTCCACAAGTAATTAATATATATATACTTTAAATTTATTCACAAAATCGTGTGTTCAGACATATACGCACATTTTATTTATTCATTATTGACAATCAATGATAGTCAAACTCTCCTTAAGTTGTAGCTTCCAAGTTGTATAATTCCTAATAATAAACTCATTTCACTCTAAACAAATGAAAATAAAGTCAATTGACAAAAAAATACTCTTAATTGAGCATGCCATAAAATACACTGAACTCAAATCTGTGATCCTCAATTTTAATTCAAAATCTCATTATTTAACATATTAATTATACTAACAACACTACAACGAAAAAATAGTTAATGAGATTTTTAAATGCAATTAAAGATGCTAATGTGTGTTTTTAAATATAACACCAATGCTTTAAAACAAATTCTTATTATTAGTGTCCTAGCTAAAATTAGAGGGAGCAAATAAAAGCATCCTAAAAAAGCAAAAAGATAAGTATTTGTCCTTAATTTAAAAATACGCGTCCTAAATTATATTGTTATTTTTAAAACTTTTCAACACAAGTCAATTTTAGATAAGTTTTTCATAGTTCAAATAGAAGAAGACATGTAGTAGAAGAGAGAGAAGCGCAATCGGGCTGACATGTAAAAGAGCGATAAAAGAGAATAATTAGAAGCACTAAAAATTACTCCTTCCGTTCCATTAAATATGAAACATTTGAGAATCGGCACAAGATTTTACGTAGTGTTGTTTTGTGAGTTAATAAAGAGAGAGAGTAAAGTAAGAAAAATGAAAAACCAGAAATAGAACTATTTAGAAAATATTTTATTTTTAAGGAAATATTTTATTTTTAATGGGATAAACCAAAAAAAAAGTGCTTTATTTTTAATAGAATAAAGAGAGTACTTAATCAATATTTCAACAACAATAAATTAGGAGGCACACAATTGGTGGCTACACAACATGTAACATCTTACGATTTTATCACGTGGGGTTTCTATTTTTCAACAACAATTTCAGTATATCTTCTAACATATCAAAATAATTCCCCATTTTCAAGAGACGTGTCACTAATTACTAATAATTTCGATTTCTTTTTATCCTCCAGATATTATAGTTGCATGTTTGAGATGGTCAACAACCTCAAATTTTTAATGAAATACCAACTCAATTAAATCAACAACAATAGCAAAGAAATACTACTACTAATAACACAAAAGACAAATTCCATTAACTAGTATCGACTAATTTTATCATTTTAGGACGTCCACGAAATAATAATTTATTTTGTTAATTTTTAATAATTCACAATTTAAAGTACTATCTTTCGTTCAATATGTATTTAAAGAGTACACTTTATATTCTAACTAAATAGGACTAACCATTAAGTATTTCTGCACGCATCTCTTAAAATCTGTACCGACTCAAACTGAATTGTAGCCGGAGGGAGTATCTATTCGAATAAAGGCGGCAGCGAACTCTCTCTACACTTCTTCACCCGACGGCAGACTGTTCAAGTCGAGATCCCGGACGACAGCGGTGGCGCGGCTCCTGGTGGCACTGCCGCCGATCACGCCTTCATAGTGCCTCCGCTTGTGTCCACCGAGAGCCTGCCCCGACGGGAAAATTTTATGGCAGACTGAGCACTCGTGGCGCCGCCCGCTAGGGCTCAGCCCCGCGGCGGCGGAGCTATTGATCTCTTCCGCCGTCGCCGCCGGAGCCTTGGCGCGGTGGCTGGCCTTGTGGCCGCCGAGCGCTTGGTACGAAGGGAAAGCCCTGCCGCACACACTACACTTGTACGAAACCGAGCCGGCGGCGCCGCGGGCGAGCATGACGAGGCAGAAGGCGAGATATTCGTCTTGGGATTGTTCGCGGCTGGAGAGGAGGCGCTTGGAGCGCTTGGATTTCGGCCATTCGGAGACGTCGTCGAAGCTGCGGGAGTGGCTGAGCGGCGGTGCCGCGCCGGTGGTGAGAGCCATCGCTATCTATAGAGAGAGAGAGAGAGATGAGTGAGTGAGTGAGTGAGTGAGTGATGAGAAATGTGGGGAATTTGAGATATTTATATGAGTGTGAAATAGTTTGTGTAGTGGGGTGGGGAGTGAGAGTGTGGGAGGGAGTAGTATCTAATTCTTTGATTTGAATTAAAAATAAAATAGGATTATGATTGAATTAATCAAATAGTGAAAAGTTAGACTGTAGACTCTCTATTTAGGAGTATTTAGAAGTCGTGCTTGTGAAAATAAGCACTTGATATTAGGTAGTCATGTGCATTTAAAAACATTTAATTGTGATACAACAAAAATCTATAGTTTTGTAAATATGTATTGCGTAATTTATGTATTAATAAATGCATAATAAAATTGATTCGCAGAATTGAAAAAATGAAATATATCATTTAGCGCGTGCAGTCTTTGGTTTTGCACATTGTACTTAAGTACTAAGTTGCGTATACACTAAATTGAGGTCAAATTGGAGTGGGTGTAGAATTAGGGTAATATATATATATGGATTATCAAGACTATAGAGAGACACACAAAATGAGAGATGGAGAGAGGACTATATGGAGTTTAGAATTTCCAAGTAATTGAAGTAACTCTCTTTCATCGATAAATTAGAAATGATAAAAAAAATTCAAGTGAAATAATTGCATTCTTCGAATTAATAATTAAAGTAATGTTAATAACAATTAATTTACTCCGGATTTTGTTTTCGGCAATTAAGAAAAAATATAATTTGCAATCAGATTTGGGGGAGTGTGAAATCTGATGGCCTGTGCTAAATTATATTTAGAGATATGTTTTAATTAAAGGATACACTTGGAATACAATGCTTTTTTTCCTTTTAAGATTTTGATTTATTAATGCAGATTAATTAGCTATTAAATATTTTATCAAAAGAAAAAGCCACAAATATTTTTTACTCTTTTGAATTAGCAGAAAACTGTGATGCAATTTTCATTGAATCATTTGTTACGAACTCCAATGTAAGAAAATTTTGCTGTGAAAGTAGGATACATGACATTTATAAACTCAATAAACTCTAGCTCTCATATTTATAAATGAAAATTTCTTTTTATAACAATAATAAGTACTAGCAGATATTAGATTTATAGACTAAATAAATACTTTCATATCTATAAATAAAAACTTCTTTGTATAGCAATAATAATAATTTCACACATATATACAGGTGTATGTTTGAAGAGTTCCTATATTTTTCATCGAAGCCTAGTTTATATATAAAGTTTGATCTATTTTCAATAACAGACATTTTTTCGTGCCATATTTTCTTTCTAATTATTGAAGGTTGAGTCCTTTTAGAAAAATAAGAGATTTAGTGTAATATAGAAATGTCTTAGAATATAATCTTACTAATCACCTGGAATTTTCTATGTATCACGCACATATTGGTCAATAGTTCTATAATTGAACTATTCGTTGAATCTAATTGATCGAATTCACAGTGATTTAAGATTAGTTGGAACTAATTTTTCATTTCACACAATTAGGATCACTGGTTAATGTATTTTAAGTATTTTCAAACATTAAGATTTAGGTCTGTTGATTGTATTAGAATAATAATCCATTTTTATTTAGAACCTGATAGCGTGAATTGCATTTGATTAGAAAAATAAAATGACATAATCTTGTGTTACGAATCAGATAGTAAAATTTATACTACATTATCATAAGAGAAATTAAAGTCCAGCCTATTAACCAACTAATCTGGATAAATCTCATTTGATCTATAAATCAACTCATCTCAAAATACTGTGTCAAGAGAGAACTAATCCATTTAGGCAGTGATTGGAAGATAATATTGGGTTACCATATAAAATAAAGTCAAAATAGAATTTTTTATTTTGGATTATATTAATTATAATGGTAGGGGTGAGATGGTTAATTGTAAGTGTAGTGTAATCATAGCACTTTGAAGGGGGTCTAGATATATTGTCACATACCAAAATTTTTAAGAAAAAAATTTATTGACAATATATAACAATAAATATGATCTATAATCGTTCGTAGAAGAGTAAAGTAAGATATAATAAAATATGAGTGATTAGATGTTTTATTTTTTGCCAAATAAGGAATTGACTCAACTTAGTTGAGATATCCCGAAAATGAATACGACTCAACTTAATTGGAACGTAGGCAGTAGTTGTGTTGTGTGTGACGTTGGTGCGTTTCGAACTAATAGTACATGACACGTGATGATTTAGACCTAAGATTGATTTTTGTAGTATGGGACAAGTAAAACCAAATCTTACTCAACCATTCCAAACTCAATTTTATTACAATAGAAGTCTTTCATTCAATAAATTCAGTCTTATCTAGTGTTAATGAAGTCTATGAAGGGTGGGGAGTGAGGAGGTAGCTTACCCATATGAGAGACATAAGAGCTGACGTCAGCATGAAATTAAGGAATTAAGATTCCATAAGTGTGTGTTTCGTGTTTGTTAGTGACATTGTCCTAACAAATGAATAAAGTATATTAAAGATTTGAAAAGGAAATACATTTTCATCGCGTGACTCATGTTTATATTAATAATCAAGCTTTGTAAACATTCTTACATTTTTTTAATCCAGAAAGCTAATAAGAAATGATCAGGGTTTCCAAATGACATGTTAGTATTATTCGATTATTTGCTTTGTTGTATACATTTATTTTGATTCTAATTAATCTAAAACAATTATTAACATTATTAGTTTTAAAAATTATTTAAAATCAAAATTCTATATAAATATTCATTTTATCAATAATTAAACTTTTTTTATCAAGCTTTGTAAACATTCATAAAAAAAATTCATCTGGACAACTAACAAGAAATGAGGTTTTCCAAATGAAAGCTCTCAAACTTTTATTGGTTTAGTCTATGTAATTAAGTATTATTTGTTATATTTTATACTTTTTATTTTATTTTAATATCTCTACAACTATATCATTGAAGCTCATTGTGAATGTCTCTGCATAAAGAATACTCCATAAATTAGGACCGTGTTTAGAAATTAAATTACTCCACCAAATATCTGGTTAAGGCTACTGGACCCAATGGTCCTCAAATGCAATAAAGCCCAACAAAGGCCCAAATAATATTCTTATTTAACTTTGGAGTTGTGTTAGTATTAAATATTGGTGCATTTGTCATATTGCAATCATAATTGTTTATTTTATTGAAATATACACTTTATACCTGAATTATATACTAACCCTATCCATACAAAAAATAGTCTTCTGTAGGTGATGACACAAGTTTTAATGTAAAATCGATAAAATAAAATAGAATAAATTTGGTGGATGACCCAAAATAAAAAAATATGACTCATTCGTTCACAAAATAATATCAACATTTGTCATTTTTGGCCGTCCATGATTTAAAGTCTTAGGGATGGATGTAGTAAATAATTCGGGTATCAAAATGTGTGTGGGAGAGACTGATTGAACTCCCAAATCTTAATCTCCTTGTAGTCATTAATTAATTTTTATTTGAAAATGTAACAAGAGGTCCCAAACAAAATTAGTATTGATACAATTAGTGAGAGATTTAAGGAAAACAGGCACTAATGATTCCAATCAGCCGGCAACAACTTTTGCCATTGTCAGTGTTAATAACATGAAGTAGTAGTAATATTTAATATTTTCTTATAAGAGATTTAAGAATTATTAATGATATAATTATATTTATTTAATCGACACTTGACATTTGACACTTTCAAAGTGTATTTCAGTATCAATAGAAAACTTTTTCACGGTTTATAAAAATATAAGTTGACAGTACGAATTTGAAGGCAAAAATTGATAAAGTAAAAAAAGAGAAAACAAAAATGATCGAAATGTAATTAATGGTAAATGAGAATCACCGATGCAAAACATATTATAAATAGTGAAATAGTATTTTACTAATTTTGGTGGACAATTCAAAATTAAAAAAAATACTTATGACTATTTTTCATGGACAAAGATATACCTTCGGTTATACAACGAACATCCTTACGAATTACGATAAATTTGATTTTTTAAGCTTGGTGAAAGATTAGTACTACTATTAGAAAGAGAATATTCCAAGTAGGCCGTTTCAACGGCATCTTAATAACAGGTAATGCTGAAACTATTTCTCCAAAATGTACAATAAAAGTAAAAATAACAAACACAAACAAAATGACAAAAAATGACCCCATTTGGTCCCCTTTGTATTTATTTGTTTGTGCAAATAAAAAAATCCAACTAAACAAATACAGAGTCTATATAAAGTGCATGATTTTGCAAAGAAAAACAAGAAGAAAATTAGGGTTTTTGGGTAGCAAGAATGTCTAGAGGTAGCACGATATTGTTTGCTTTTCTTATGGGATTTGCAGTGTGGTGCTATGTTAGTAGTCCTCACTCTCACTCCAATCATGACCAAATTGGAAGTGATTTTCTGTTGAAAGAGAATGGCATGAGTTTCCCAGTCACAGTTAGAGATAATGTTATTCACAGGAAATTATTTGGCTGCTGCGGTTGTCCGAATGCTGGAAGGGCTTGTGTACTCTGCTGCTCGACTACTAGTGCCAAAAATGGGACTGTCTGATTAATGTTGTGTGTGTGTCTTAATCCTAAATAAACTTTGTTGTTCTACTTCGATTGATCTGTGAATTGATCGAATCGAATCTAGTTGTGTTCAGTGGATGTGTCACATTATCATGCTTGATGTATTGTGTTCAGTGGTTAAGTTTGTTGTAAGTTCTTTAAAATTTGAAAATTTATGTTTGGATACCTAATTTGAATCTAATTCGACTTTGGCTGCTGATGTTCATAAACATTTCTAATTAACTATACAAACATGCCCATCGATGGGAATTAAACGCGGTCGAACACATGAATTGTTAATTTACTGAGTCGGATACTATATAATATACGCCCGGGGGCAATGTTAAGTCAAAGATTTCACTATGATTTTCGACTGCAAAGTTACAATTACAGAATACCTATATATATATATATAGCATTGATCATAGTCACAACTCACAATAAAAACATATCCTAATCTTGAAACAAAACGTATTGGGCATAAAATACATCTAGCTCATATCTAGGGGCAGAACTACGTGGTGGATGCCTATGATAACTTAAAATTTTTTGGAGAAATTTCAATAAATTTATGGAAAATGGCATTCGTTGAAAAGAAAAATAGGACATTCTATTTATTATTATCATTCAATTTGTATTGATATTCGAAGAAATATTAGCATTGGGCTTGGCTTTGCATTCTTTGAAATGGGCTGGGCTTTCCATTTTATCAAGAATAACATGGGCTAAAATTAAATGTTGGGCTTATATCATCAGGCCAGTGATAAATAACCCTATCAGCACCTAATTAATCATCACCTAATTAATCATCTACTCTAATGATTATTTTATCATTAATTCTAGAATCTACATTACAAATTTACAAAAGGATTTTTTTTTATTCTTCATTTAATTTGTTAGTCCTCAAGTTAATGTATTTTTACGTGATAATATATAAAATAATATACTAACTCTAAAATCATTTTAATCATAATTGTTTAATGTGTCTTACACCACAATTAAATCATTCTAAAACTTTTACACGATTAAATCTCTTGATCAATTGAGCTTTGACATTTGTATGAGTCAATTCGGAAATGGAATTAATTGATGGATGGATTTTCACCCATTTAATATAACAAATCGTGCAAGTCAATTTGGTTTTGTCAAAACTATTTAGCATTTGAAATTGCGAATGTCAACCATTTTAAAATTAATAGAAACAGTATATCCCTTTCTTGCCTTAGTTGTGGAAATATCATAGGAATAAATACGCATTACATGATTTAAAGAAAAAACGAATGGGAAAGAAAACGTAAATTAGAACACGCAAGGTCTTATAATCTTTTTTGTATTTTCTTTTCTTGACCAAACTTTTACTCTATTTTCTACTCTCATCATGGCCTATAGCAATTCCTAAAATAAAATTTATGATGTAATGAATTAATAGTGCATATTACTATAGCTTTGACCATATGAAATTATAATTTGCCATTCGTAATTTACGCATAATCTATTTATAGAAAATAATCCTAATTAAACTTTCATCCACTCCAAATAATTAAGGGCAATTATATTTTCTTATTAAAAACATCTATATAAATGGAAAATGAATACAAGATATTAATATATAAGTGTCAAAGATAAAGAATAAATATCTTGATTATCATCAACTCCCATAAGTAGTCCAATACTCTTACCCATAGATATATAGAAGAAAATTTATGATGTGCATGAAATTACAACAAAATAAATATACTCTTTTTTCACTATGCTAATTGAATTGTTTAGCAAGACAACAATTTTTTATACATTTCAGAAATTATTTACCTCAATTTTACATGAAAATAAAATTTTCCTTATTATTGTAAAATGTAAATCAACTTTCGAAGGTAATGTGAGATCATTGATTCCGTCATTTTTTGGTTTTTAATTGTTTGACTTGAACCTATCGTCGTATAATAAAATATTTAACGTTCCTCGTTGATTTTTTATAATAGGTCTTCATATTGCATGACTCAAATAATATTTGTTCATCTCATATTATTTGACACTGATTCATAAACTACTCCTATAATATTAAAAGAGTCGAATAACCAGATAGATCGCGACATTAAGTAGAAAATAAATATCCAGACTAATATACAATCCAACCATTATTTTCCAAATTATTTGTTTTTCAGTTATTATTTTCATTCTTAATATACAAATATCATTCTATTGAAAGAATATAATCATGTTGTAACCTAATAAAATCTTTAATACCTAACTTCTCGTCAAAATTGTTTTCTAATTTTACTTAAATTATTTATGTCGTGGATTGCTTGATTATCTCTGATTTCCTATCACAGATTGCTTGGAACAATATGTCGAGTTGTTTGCCTATATATCGCAGATGACTTGTTTATGGATTGCACATTGTTGACCTAAGTTGTCATTTTAACTATGGTGTCATCATAGTGCTCTAATTTCATATCACAGATTGCTTGGAATCATATGACGAGTTGCTTGCGTATATATCGCAGATCGCTTACTAAGGTTGTCAAGTAGTCATTTTAACTATGATGTCATCATAACACATCCTAAAGGGACTATTCATTTGTATCTTTTAAATTGCGTTCCTTCTTCCAAAAAAATCATTTCCTAATATGTTTGAATTTTGAAATTTGTTTCTGTCAAATTGGAAATGGCATAATGAATTATTTTTCCCCATTTACTATTACAAGTCGTGTAGTCGATTTGGTTTTGTCAAAAAATTTTTAGTATTTGAAATTGCGAATGTCAATCATTTTTAAAATTAATAAAAACAATACTATAACTTTCCAGCTCTGTTTATGCGGTCCTTTTCTTTCAAGCACTAGCAGTGGAAATTCAGAGGATTAAGTGTTAAAAAATAATACCCCATAAACAAAGTGAGGAAATTAATAAGTCAATAATTCATTATTCTAATTTCAAACTAGTGGTATAAAGTTCAAAAGAATGTGAACGAGGTGAAGTGAATAAATCTGTTATAATTCCTAAAATTTAAACAAATTAAAAAAGAATGAAATTTACCAAATTACGAGTTAGAGCAGAGTCTACTAAAAGTGGTGGCAATAAATTGTAGCAAAATCAAAATACCATATTAAAAATATATTGAATAGCAAAATCAAAATACCATATTAAAAATATATTGAAGTGACATAAGATATAGACAATCTAACAAAGTAACAAAATAAACTTACAAATAGCAAACAATAACATCATCAAATAATGTTAGCTATGCAAGGAAGAAAGTGAAACCATTGATCATTAAAAAAAAAAGCGCAGATTCTTCAGCAGTTTGTGGTACTATTGTTGTCATCAATGGAACTTTTCTTATTGTCTCCCAAACCAAACAAAGGCAAGTCTTCTCTCTTGGAATGGGGTGCCTTTTGTAAAGTTAGACAGGAAGATTTGGATGTCACTGTTATGTCATTCCATGGTCCATTTGGAATATCCGAAATAAGGTGGTCTTTCAAGACTTGAATCCGAACTGGGATTTTGAAAAAACTATTCTGGCAAGCATGGCTTGTGGACTCGGGGTTGATGCCATGATTTTCCCTTCTCCCTAGAACAAGCTCTCGAAAAGTTAAATAATTTGAGGAGATAGTCAGATAAAAGACAGGGCCCTTAGCTCGAACGAACTACGGAATGGTTTTCAGGTTTGACAGCTTTATCCTTGAGTGAGTCGTCTAGTTTTGTGTTGGTGTTGGTCTGTTTTATCATTTCTGTAGGTTTGGTGTTGGGACTTTTCGTGAGAGGCCTTATCTTTGTTTATGGTTTGTGTGTCGCTCTAGCGGATTGGCCTTTGTTTTTCCATATTCTCTGTAACAAATTCTGGCTCGCCTCCCTTTCAGACTTGAGCATTTTTATTTATAAAAAAAATCAAATAATGTTAGCTATACATACATTAACATAGCAAATGATACACACTCCTTAAAACATCATGAATTATTCATCACACAATATTTGGACCAAAATTGGAAGCTTATTTAGAATATTTCAACCAATTAAACTGCTACTACTCAATTAGTCAGAGTCATGGCAACGCGGCAATTAGAGATGGTTAACAAAGATTATTATTATATCGTCTAAACTTTTTAATTGAATCTTGGCCTTGGACTTAGAAAGCACAACCACCAAATTTAATTACATTTTTACACTGTCAAATTACATTTATAGATCGATAATGCATATATATATATATATATATAGGGTTGCGTTAAAGATAGAACCATTCTTAAGTGTAGAACCTAGAACTCTACATATTTTATTCATTGGATGAGGAAAAAATGACGGTCAAGATTAAAAATCATACATATTAGACTATGTTTTCACGACATTCCGGACTCAACATGTGAAAAAACTCACATGTTGATGGAAGAATGAATGAAACGAAGAAGAGTCCATGCATGCTTTATTTTTTCACTTATCTGCATTCACCCATTAATAATAGTTTTGGTTGTAATGGGAAGTTGTTGTGCAAATCAACACCATTGGATTAAAAGATCTAACGACTTCCGTTTGGCATTTGTTCTACGTTTAAGAATGGTTCTACGTTTAAGAATGGTTCTACCTTGATCACAATCATATATATATATATATATATATATATATATATATATATATATATATATATATATATATATATGGGGTTGTATTATATACCAAACTAGTTTTAAACACTAAACGCCAAACACATCATTATATAATAGTGCGGAGTTCATTACAACTTTATTTGTAGTTCATTATAGGGAATTATGAGATTTAAAAACAATGACATCATTATGCATAATTTAGAAATCTGAAGTTCATTATATGTTTGTTATTAGTTCATTATAATGAACTCCATGTTATCATATAATGATGATGTTCGGCGTTTAAGGTTTAAGAGTGGTTCGGTATTGATCACAATCCTATATATATATATATATATATATATATATATATATATATATATATATATATATATATGGTTTTGATCCATGCAAAACCATTCTTAATACAAAAATGCAGAACCGAGCATACAAAAGTCATTTTTAGGTCATTGTAAGCTTATTTTTACGTCATTATAGTAAGGATGACATGAAATGATCTTAACATGACCTCAAACCCAAAGTTTATAATATGACCTAAAACTGATTTACAATGACCCTCCGTGTTTTTGTTTAATTATTGACCATTGGATTGTCAAATCTCATGGTCAGGATTTAGTCTGGATTTTGTATTGAGATCAAGTTTTGTATTGATCATTTTCATATATAATGATCAATACAAAACTTGATCTCAATACAAAATCCAGACTAAATCCTGACCATGAGATTTGACAATCCAATGGTCAATAATTAAACAAAAACACGGAGGGTCATTGTAAATCAGTTTTAGGTCATATTATAAACTTTGGGTTTGAGGTCATGTTAAGATCATTTCATGTCATCCTTACTATAATGACGTAAAAATAAGCTTACAATGACCTAAAAATGACTTTTGTATGCTCGGTTCTGCATTTTTGTATTAAGAATGGTTTTGAATGGATCAAAACCCTATATATATATATATATATATATATATCTTTTCTTTTATTTCTATTTTTATTTTTCTTAACCCATGGAGACATAAATGAACGAGACTGATCAGTGAGAGAAAAAGGAAATAAAAGTTTATATAGTAAATAATTGTGACTATTTTATTAAAAAATGATTAAGAACACTCATTTTAAAAATTTATTATATTATAAAACAATATGATTTGGTATTGATTTTCACTTCGATTTAGTCTGTTATATCATTATATTGGGGTGAAGGTGCGATCGAAGTGGTACCCTATTCTGCCTATCGTTTGCTACTCGTTGCTTGCTTGATTACATGTTCAATGGCTAGCCCTTCTTTCTTGATTTTTGTGCTGCTTGGCTACACTTTTTTGGGTGTCTTCTTTTGAGTGTTGTGTTGTGCCGTGTCTTGGTTGTCTTTTTTATTTTGTTTCGTTCTGTTTAAGTACATTGTATTAGGACAACTCGTTTGATGTAGGTTTTCTGTCGTTGTTGCTCTTTAGCTCACCATTCTTCGATTTAGTCTTTTATGTCATTATATTGGGGTGAAGGTGCGATCGAAGTGGTACCCTTTTCTGCCTATTGTTTGCTACTCGTTGCTTGCTTGATTACATGTTCAATGGCTAGCCGCTAGCCCTTCTTTCTTGATTTTTGTGCTGCTTGGCTACACTTTTTTGGGTGTCTTCTTTTGGGTGTTGTGTTGTGCCGTGTCTTGATTGTCTTTTTTCTTTTGTTTCGTTCTGTTTAAGTACACTGTGTTAGGACAACTCGTTTGAGGTAGGTTTTCTGTCGTTGTTAGCTCTTTAACTCACCATTCTTCAATTGTTTGAGCAGTGTTGTCTCATAAAAAAATTATTAGTTGAAATTAACTAATATTATATTCTTTCCACTATAAAAATATCAATTAAATATTTGCACTCTAAAAAAGAGAAGATTGTCATCGCCTCAGCTTCGAGTCTTCGACTAGATAAATGTGATAGAACAAAAAAATATAAAGTTTGTTTGTCTAGAGACAAATTTAAAAGTCACAAGCAAAACAAAGGACCCAAAAAAATAGCGTTATTTAAGGTAATTATCTAAATCGACTTTTTTTTTCTCATGATTTTCTTAATTATTGAGCGACAAATAAAGAAATTTATTGTTGTTATGTGAACTCAAAAATATTCCCTGCTACAATACTCTGAAAATCTGTTTATTGGATTGTATGATTAATAGTGCTAATCATGATCATATGAGTGAACTTAATAATTTCTGCTGTATAAATAGTTGACTATGATAGTTTAATTGTGAATTAAGAATTTTTAACAAATATGACGGCGTGTGTTGCTCTAGGTATAGGACCACCTGATTGACGTACATTATAATTAAAATTAAGCAAATTAAAAAGCATGGAGTACTATTCTTCCATTAAATTGTGTAGTACGTTTATAACTCTACAACCATTTACTACTCCCTATATATTCTTCAAGTATATTCTTTTTCCTGAAAATTATTTACATGCCATAGTTAACATCGATCATTTAAATTTCAGTTAAAGATACGAGGGGTAAATCGTGCCCAATAAATTTTATGATAATTAAGACACAATTGCAATAATTTATTTGGATTGAGAGTCTTAAGACTCAATAATTTATTAGCAATAATAATAATAATAATAATAATAATATTATTATTATTATTATTATTATTATTATTATTATTACTATTATTATTATTATTATTATTATTATTATTAGGAAGCGCTACTCATGAAAATTATAATTTGTATATTCATCGCAATTAGAGATTTAACAACTTGTGCAACATGTATGCACAAATAATAATTTATTGGGAAATTTTTTTACTATTTTTAAAATTTTGTGCAAAATGCTAGGACGACAAATAAATTAAATAGTATGAAGATGAAGATTTTTTTTGCTCTTCTTTAAACCCACTTCACAATATTCTCCAATTTATATTATCTCAATTCAACAATTTTTACCTTTTGAGATTAAACTAATTAATTCCATTTAAATCCAAACGACTTATTTGGAGTACATTGAAAGGATGGGTTCATTAGCACGAATTTTATTTTTTTTTTCGCTCGCACATCAACTTCTAATATACATTGCGACTTAAATTATTTTCAGTGAGATTTTATGTTGCTTTTTCATTTTATAATCGAAAGTATCTCTCTAATATTATAACTAAATTAAAACAAAAATCTCAATGGATAAGAATCAATATCATTAATTTGTCGTCTTAACTAATATCATTGGTGACAACTTCTAAAATTAGGCAACATGCACAAGTCAATATGTGTAGACTGTTCCACATATAGGCTTTATCATTCTAAAACTAGTTCTATAAGTCCAAAGACAGTACTAATAATGCATGTTTGATTAAAGTATGCTTACTTTGTAATTTTTTTAATTGTAATTTGCATAAACGATCAAGTATATTTCACAGAATATGCCGTAATGGACAATTATTTGATCTTAAAATTAGTTGTAATATACTAATATATAGTAGGGGGAACAACATGAGCTCGATCGATTTTTATTGCAATCAATAAAATTAATTCAATCGTGATCTTCTAAGTTAAATTAGTACACCTCATTAATGAGCAGATAGCGCCTAGGATATTTATTTTCTGTTATTGTTAGGATGCAAACAGTCACAGTCAGAAAATAAGTAAAATTGCAAATAATATATAAAAGTGCTATTTTACCTCCATTAATATAATGCTTTTAGAAAATATCCTAAAATACATTTTGAGAATTTAGCCCAAAATATACAATATCATATTATTGTTGAAATTAAGTGTTCATCTACCAACTCTAATAGATTACAATTAATGGCACCAATTCATTACCTATTATATTGATTGATTACCAGCATATACGTAGTCCCTCCGTTTGCCATTAATTGGCTTAAATTGATGCGATTCGCATGAATTTTAATAAATGTAATAGAAAGGGAATGGAAAGTTAGTGAAATTTGAGTCATACTTTCATATATTTTATTAGTTTTATAATAAAATGTGAATTATTGAAACATGGAATTTATTATTAAAATCAGTACAAAATAAATAACACAATTAGTTAATCACAAGAAAGAAACTTGATACTATATTTAATCGCTGCTGACGGAGAGGAAGTATTTAGTTGGGAAGAATAAAGTTTCACTTTTACATATCAAAGGCTACAGTCTAACATGTTTATTTTTGTGATGCACATGATAACTATTTATAAGTGTTAGTAATTAAAAAAAAAGAAGAAGAAATGATGACACTATTGATATATTTTACTGCACCGGTTATAGACTTACCGAAATTGCTTAACCAAATCAAGATTTTACTACATTGAAGATTGTATTTAACAAAGATAATTACCATGCAAGTGCTGATAAAGTGATATTTATGTAATGGGCTGATGTTTGCTACATCAACATGGGCCTAAAACCCTCAAACTTTTTTAATGAGGGTCGAATATATTTCAAATTTATTATTTATAATAAATTAAAATTGTTCTGAACTTTAGTTTGCATTTCAAAAGGAAATATATTTGTTTACACATTAACTCCTTAGGATCAAATGACTCTTGGCCCAATATGTGAATTATCTCACATAAAATGTGAAATATAAAAATAATAACTGAACCTAGCTAGAGAGTTTGATTAGTCTCTCTTTCACGTAGCGGACACACTTTAATGAATTAGACCGTACCTAGCTGAACCTTGTAAAATCTAGAATACTACCAGAGAATTTCATGTTTCAGCCGAATGCAGTACATCGAAGGGGACGAATGACTCACATATGAGCGGACATGCACGATACATACATGGTGTTGAAATATGTGAATATATAGTACTAGTACAAACTACAAAATGAAAAAATAAATAGCCACAATATATCGCATGATGAAGTATAAACACTTTTTTTATGATAAGCAAACGCTCAAGCCACAAAATGGCGAGCTACAAAAAAGGAAAGCCAAAAGGCAAAGCTGCCAAAAAAATGAAACCCCCTACCTCACAGAAAAGGATCCAAAACAAGCAAAAAACGACCTAAAAAAGCAGCCACACCAAAGATATAAACACTTGCGCGATTCATCCAATAAGATTTTAACTGCACTTATATTAGAAACTAAAAACTATACAATTTTCATTAATTCTATTTATACTAATTAACATCTGTATTTTTTATTTTATTTTTGGTATATGAGTGGTTCCATTGGGATAAAATAAATAATTAAATTTGATTTTTATATTAGTTTGATTTGGAAATTGGTATGAAGTGTAGTCATTATCTAATTCTAGCCATTGTGGGTAGATCAAGAAAGTAATAATGCAAATGATTCGAAGACCAAAACCAAACGTGCAGGCCATTGTAGAATATTCTCCTCCCAACAACCACTGATTTTCTTTGCTTACTTCATCTTACCATTAATCTATGGTTTCAAAATCTAAGATTTTGGTAGCTCAATATCCTTTTATAATAATAATATTGCTAGTGTCCCATAAATTTATTCATGCATTTGCATGTTTTTTTAATGTCTAACGTCATTTTATTAAACCAAGATCGTGCGTTGGTTGTATCGCTGATCTGGCGACATCAATAATAATAATAATAATAATAATAATAATAATAATAATAATAATAATAATAATAATAATAATAATAATAATTTAGAGTGAAATAATCATGATATATTTATATGATCTTACATTTATTACTATAATAATTTTACAATCTGGATGTTTTTTAGTCATGAATTGGTTATATTTGGCCTACAATTGAAGTAATCATTAAATTTCTTAGTTGAGAATTGAATTTTACCTGCTAATTCACAACCATAAAACTTCTTAGTCGTTTTCTTTTGTTAGGAATTGTTTTAATTATTATAATAATCGAATGCATATATAGTTTGAGTGATATTAACTCATAACTTAAGTATTCCTTCCACCTCCATACATTCTATTACTGTGCAATGTAATTCATTTAGTGAGATATGTATATTAGTTTTGTTTATATTACGATCGAAATACTCGTCTAGATACTCAAGCCGGACATAACAAATTATATATAGCATGATCACGGAATAGTACTATGTCTTGAAAACTATATTTAATAAATTCCTATTAATGTCATAAATTCTTGTAGCTTGTGGATTTCTGATGGAATATTTCCTTGTGCTTTATTATGTATACATTATAATTTTGATAAGAATATTAGGACTTCTCTGTTCAATATTGTTTCTTGGTCCATTTGATAGCTTAAAAACAAGGTAATTTTCAAAAGATGTTGAGAAAATCTTATTCTTTGGAGGTAAGGATCATGGATTAAAGCTTGTTGTCCGAATTTTCCATTTCTACTGAGTCAAGTGAGTAAGGAGCTGCCCAAAGTCGGAAGATGGCCACGAAAAATCGATAAACCATCACTTTGTTGCTAAGGTGACTCTTCCTTGTACTCTTGCCTTCTGATTCGCTATTTGAGCGCGGGTTGTTGGATGTTTGGGTGTTGCATATATATGTTGTCTCTTATAATCCGATCTTGTTAATTTGAGTGTCTTTTGATTTCGCCATAGTTTTTTATTCTGATTGTTGTTTTTTGTTTACTTAACTCACTTCGGTCTTCTTATTTCACTTTCTCATGAAAAAACAATAGCCTACCCGATCTCCGTTAACCCTAAGACATAAATGTAGAGATATTTCGCTTTTGGCAAATATTAATATTGATACTAATGCAAAATAAAATTCGCTCTCTTAGATTTTTTTTGTTACAACCTCAATAGTCCGGACCTTTGGTTGATATTAATCATATTATCGATAGTTATAGTTCGGAAAACAATTAAACTGCTCAACATACATTATTTTAACAAATATTTTTAATTAAGTTATTCTAGTTTATATAATTCCAATCAATAAATTACACAATTTTGGAATCTCCAAAAGTAGAATAAACGACTAACTTCATGGGAATGATGGCGTATTTGTTTTATAGTTTGAACCATCTAGACATTACAATATAGAAACTAATTGAGAGAACTCATTAATATTGTTTGTATAATACAAATATATAATTGTTAATAGTGTTTACAATTACCAATGCTGACAATGATGTAATCCTATATAAAAATGATTTCGACGCGTATTTGAAATCGAAGCAAGAAAATCGGCGAAAATCTTGGGGGTCTAATGTTTGAGGGAATTAGCAACTCGATTTCGTTTCTTCTTTTTTATTATCATTGCTTTTTTCCCTACTTTTTTTATGGGTTTTGCCTTGATAAATTAGTTGACCATTTTTGCCCTTTTTCAGTGTGATTGAAGGTCGTGTTTATCCTATGTTTGTTGTCTTGCGATGTTTGATTTTTCATGGATTCAAAATTCGACTTGATAGAATATTTCCATTCAATTACTTAATATATTTTCTACTTCAGTGTAATGTTAAATGGTGAATAATTCATGAATTTGAAATGGTGATTTAGGTGAAACCAGCTGACTCGAATATTACATCGGACTCGAATATGAGATCTTTAGCTTCACACATTGACTACTCTATCACTAAATCAATATACGCACATATAATTATTAGAATTTTAGTTTTACCATATATATAGTTTGATGATTTAGGATAAACCTTCCAATTCAACGTTTG
Source organism: Salvia splendens (assembly GCF_004379255.2). Lineage (NCBI taxonomy): Eukaryota > Viridiplantae > Streptophyta > Magnoliopsida > Lamiales > Lamiaceae > Salvia > Salvia splendens. Next base: position 45,867 of record NW_024599284.1, on the reverse strand, counting down.
TGGGATGTAATAATAAGCTCAATAGTAATCAAATTTGCTATGCTAACATTTGAAGTACTATTACTAATGTCTAATAGTCGACCAGGTTCAGTGAATCAGCCAATAGAAATGTGAAGAAATAAAATAATCTCAGTGGATATGGCGCCATTAATGGAATCCCTCGTACTATTGTATTGCATCACAAAATCAAAATATTTTTGGCTCGTTATTATTATAATTTCAGTGTTTACTTTGAATTATATGAAAAATAATTAGAAAAATATTTAGATTATGTTCTCTATTATTAATTTTGATGAATTTATCATTTAAGTTATTGATCACTTTTTTTATCATCCAACGTTAATTCAGAAACAGAATAATGAATTGGCTTTTTTAATTTCTCGATATAAGTGTCAGAACAACGCTGTTTGGAGATCTATCCGAAAATTAAAATTATAACAAAATCCGAGAAAATTCTTTCATTCTCAATTATCCAAGCAAGAACTTTATGTAAGAGTCGAAGCACCAAAAGGAGAATTGGGAATTTTTCTGATCGGAGATCAGAGTGTTTTTCCTTGGAGATGGAAAATCTCGAAATGCAAGAACCTTCTCCAATTGGAAAAATATCGTCATTTTGATTCTTGGCATGCTTAAAATGAAAATGTGCTTTTGAAACATTTTCGAGCAATGCTAAAAGATTACAGTGACAAAATAGGACTCTTTCTTAGGGAATAAACTATGATGGATAAACCTTAGCTATGCAAGCTCTATGTGATGATGACTCCAATCTAAAACTTATTAGATGAATGAGAAGCGTCTTATCGATTAAATTGTGCTTCATTGTCTATTAGGGATGATGCAATCATTATATTGTTTAAATAAAATAAATGGTAGTATATTTCTCGGAACCCTCCAATCATGGCAGATATCCAAGAGTATTAACGTTAATGATAATGCAAAATTTCTATTTTTCAATAAGCTTATTTTCTATTTAGGTTTGAAGGATTGGAGACAGAAGCTAAGTATAAAATGATTATGTCTGCTCATAGCTTTCTTAGTTATTATATATCAGTCTCACACCCCCACGATCACTTCTCATCTGCCTAATTTATTAGATCATATATTTATGTATAATTTTCTTTGGATTAATCATGACCAGAATTGTTTAATATTTTAGACAAAGACTTGCACGTTGTGTGCCAGGTGTCGCTCCAATAACCCCAATCCGAACATCATATTTTGGTTAAATTTCTTGCCATCAACAATAATTAAGTATTAACCATATGTCACTCAGTTGCTCATTTGATTAAAAGATGCTAGTCCCTTGAATCACAGTTTTTAGTTAAATTCTAATAAATCATATAGTAAAAGTTTAAAAATAAAATATTAAATCATATATTTTTAATTTCTCAGAATAAGTAATAAAAATATCTTTGATGATGCTCGAAATGAAGTTGTTTAATTAAAATAAGAAAGGGACTGCGAAGAAAATAATTTAAAACTTATTTGATTCAATTAACGTTATTTTTAAGTATTATCAGAAGACGTCGTTGTGTATACTGGTGGACTGTGAAAAATAAATTGTGACTTTATTACCGAGTAATATAATATTAATTTTCATTCCCGCTTTGAGCTTAATCTGTTGTTTTAAGTGCCCCAAAGGTTGCATATTATTAATTATCTTCATTATTTGCTTGAATCAGTCCTCTATGAGTTGTCACATATTTAATTCTTCAATTCTTTTTTTTATGTCACTATTTAACTAAGATATTTAAATATTGGTATTATCGTTTACATACCTCACCAATAATTGGATAGCTACAACTATATATAAATACCTGTACTAGTTTGTGATCAACACAAGGCAGTTTGTAATTAACAATTCTCATATTCATTTCCCTGACTTGAAAACACAAGAATTAATATGGAATACGAAATGCCTCAAGTAGAGTGGAACGGAGTGATGTGCTCAGACGAGGAGGCCGAGTTCATGTCGCAGCTCCTAGGGAACTTCACTCTCCCGAATGAGTTCCCGGCCACTTTTCCGGCCAGCCGGGGCATTGATGAGGCCACAATGTGTTCATTATCACAAGGGAGTAGTAGTGGTTTAGTAGTGGCTTTGATCACTTCCCCTTCTCCAATCTCTCTCCACACACACCTACTTCTCTCCCTAACAACAATTTGATCACATTAATGGATTACTGCACCAACGATTTCTTGAACCGGGACGACAGCTCACAGTCGTCTAAACACGAACAAACGATGAAGGTCGAGGAGAAGATTAGCCACTCCAAGAAAAGATCTCGTGTCCCTTGTCAAGTAAGTAGTGCTAGGTTCAAAACATAATTTTTGAACTAATTTTTTTAAATTGAATTTATTTTCTTATATTTGATGCAATTGCAGATTCCAAGGAGCAACAAGAGCATGAAATGCAGCAATGAAGATAACCCTAACATTAGCAGCAATGCAGTGGTTTGTAGAAAGCAGCAGTCCTCGAGCAGCTGCTGCTCGGAAGATGAGTCGAATGAGGTCATTGGGACGACTTCCTGCTCCGGTTCCAAGGGCGGGCGGGCTCCCAATCCCAGTGGCAAAACACGTGCCAGTAGGGGTTCGGCTACCGATCCACAGAGCCTCTATGCAAGGGTATACATTCTCAAGCGAACTAATAAAATATTATTTTTCCTATCATAAAGAAAATAAATAGTCATTGCGACGTAAAAAAAGGATATAATTAAACGCTCTAGCGATTTTACCCTTGCTATTATAGTAAACGCAACTAATCACGAAATTTCAAATTTATTCAAATTTTATGCAAAAAGTCATGCACACACTATTAGTGATTTGAATCGCCTAAAAATATATTTTTTATAAAATATAGAAAATACAGCTCGTACCAATATTTTTTCCTGGATTCGTTCCTGTGTTAAAACGTACATTGATTTACTCGTGCAGAAAAGAAGAGAGAGAATCAACGAGAGGCTCAGAATCTTGCAAACCCTAGTCCCCAATGGAACAAAAGTAAGCATTGCACAAATACATTTTCATATATATGTAAATATAACTCTTTTTTCCAAAGAAATGAGGCTAAAAGAAATTCCGATTTATGATCTTAGGTTGACATCAGCACGATGCTGGAAGAGGCTGTTGAGTACGTGAAGTTCTTGCAACTCCAGATTAAGGTATTTGCGAAACCCTAATTTTATCAATCTAAAACTACGAAGTTTTGTTTGGATTTGTAAGTTGTAACACTTTCGGTTTATGCAGCTGTTGAGCTCCGATGATCAATGGATGTATGCTCCGATTGCCTACAATGGCATGGACATTGGACTCAATTTGAGACAACAATCTTCGTGAAGAAAACATATCAAAATCTTTGATGTTTTTTTTCTTTTTATTGCATGAAGATTAAATAATTAGTGCATAACATAAAGAGCGGCGGGTTGTATCTGAGGAAGGCTTATAATATTCATAATTCTTGTTTATTAATTGAAACCAAAAATCACTGGCTCATGTTTGAACTTCATGAATCGGACATATGTTTTTTTTAATTTTTAATTTTTTTAATTTTTTTTATGGTGAGAGCCATGATGATGGAATTGTATAGGTTGTGATTAAACAGTGGGATTACTGTTTTGTATATGTATAATAGCTGGAATTTGGTTTTATACCGTGAGTCAATTGTTATTCTTTTGTACTACTACTATTAAATTGTCATTTTATTGCATGCCATTATTTGTGTCTAGCTATTTCATAATTGTGAATTTGTATTTCCCAAATTGTGTGAAGCACAGGAATATAAAAAAATATTTCTAGTTAAAATGTAGAAAGTATTGTTATCGTGCAACAAACAATGCATGATTGAATTTGAACTATACATAATGGCGGCTTGATTGGGGAGATTAGGGTTAATTTATGTTCCTTTTTCCCTCTTACATTGAAAAAACAAATAAAAATGAAAGCGCATTTCGTTTACTTTCAAAACTGAAAATTTTGTTCCGAGATCTTAGGGGAAAAAGTAAAACTTTGGGAATTAAAAAAATAAAATAAATTGAGGACATTTTGTAAAAGAAACTAAAAGAAACTAAAGTTTGGGAAACTAAAGTAAATATGCCATTATTTTAAGTTCATTATTTGAAGTTCCGATAATTTTTTCAAGAAGATAAAAATTCAAATATCACCCAAAACAATTTTGTTTACACTCATAAAAGCATCATCTTTCTTATATTTACAGGTTTGTTCACATGCATAATTCGACGTGTCGCGTTGAATTCAATTCAGGAGAAAATCAAATCCGTAGTAATCAAGTTTTAAGTCCGTGAAAAGTACCAAATTTCGGTCATTATTTGTGGTTTTAGGAATAATTACTCCTATAATTAATTAGCTATCATTCTTTTTTGAGAAAAAAGGCATCTAATAACAGTATAACACCATGTTTTACATATAACAAATTTACCTTATAAGGACAAAATAAACAAAATAAATAGAGACATAATTACTTGCATTGAAATCTTTAAAAAATTGTCAAAATTGAGGGTGCAAAGAAAAGTACGTGGTCTACGTTGAAGACACAATTGTCCCTTACACATTAATCTCTTCTTTTTTTTTCTAAGAATGCTTTTGTTTCTTAATTTTAGTTGGGATGCCAAAATTGAAAACTCTTTCGTCTTGAATTGACAAAAAATGTCCTTAATCATTCATGCACTATGTACTTATAATCCTTGCTACAACACAAAATACCGTTGAGAACATTTTTAATGCACTCAAGGACGCTAATTTGTGTTTCAAAATATACCACCAACGGTTCAAAAAAAGTCCTTATTATTGGTGTCCCAACTAAAATTAGAGGACGCAAATGTAAGCATCCTAAAAAGCAAAAGATTAAGTTAATTTGTCCTAAATTGTTGTTATTATTTAAAATTTTAAACGCAAGTACGTCTTAATTTTTGTGTCCTTAAAAATAAGTTTTTTGTAGTGTACGTTAATTATGTGGATCGAAATCTAATTGAACAATTAAGGGAGATTTTCGTACAATTCTTCCCCTATACATAAAGTGATAAAGATAATGAATATGAATAAATAAGAACGATATATGTAAAGACTATATCGATGATTCAGTCATTTGTCGATCAATCACTTGTAACTAAAATTACGTCGATTGAGATTGGAACTTGTTGAATTGAAAGAAGAAGAAAAAGGAAAGACAATAAAAATGTTAGAATCTGCGCTCTTTTGTAAAGAAAAAATAATCGAAAAAAGAATTTTTTTTTAACTCCATTCATAAAAAAAAGTAAAACGAATAGAAAAAATACTCCTATATATCAAATTAAAGATCTTTAAATGATCTTTCATTTAAAATACATATTGTATTTTACCCGGAATAAATAGTATGAAAAAAAATCTGTTTAAATGAGGAAAAATAACAAGAAAATTAATTGAGATGCAACTAATTGGAGATTTTGGAATTGTACATAAAAAAATTAAAAGGAAGTGTTCTGATCATGTCAATGTTGTAACATTATTGCAATACAATACATCATCAATATAAAAAAGTCAGTTTAGCTAGGTTTGGCTCGGATAGGAATTCTGGGTTCATGTCATCATTATTAGAATATTAAAAATTAACAAATCTGATACTATAAAATTAATCAAACCGTTCAATCTAGATTCAAATCTATAGTACACATTCAATTAATTCCAGATGATTTTGATGTCCACACACCACACTCACAAGTTATGAATCTTGGACCAAGTAGTTGATCAAATGGTATCTCATTAATTAGGATTGATTATTATGATACTAATCATTCATCCATATTAATTCAACCACCAGTCCTTATACAACTGAGATTTAATTTTATTTGACCTACATTTGTTTAAATACAATAATCTTGATTTTAAGCAACAATTAAATCTGGGCTCTAATTATCAAGCCAGGAGGGGGCAGCCCTGGCAGTTAAGAGAGCCTAATTTCCCCTTAAAATCAATACTTTTTTTTTAATTGTAACTGGAGAGGGAAATGAACCAATAAGAATATACGATCTGGACATATTAATAAAGTATGAATAAATTCTTGATTCAGATTTGGACCCATAATACTGATATGAAAAAAGTATCTCTCCATGTAATATTTATAGACTTTCTCATCAAGATCCATGTCTTAATGTATAATATATATCTAAATACAAAAAATAACCGGCAACATGGGTTTAATTAGTTATAAAAAAGCTCCACCAATGATTAATAAATGTCTACATAGATATCCCCTTCAAATACAATATCATTATAATGCATATGAACTACACTTCATCAAGTTCAATAATAATAATATAATTATTTATTATTATGAGTATTCGATATTCATTGAAATGGTAAATTTATAAGCCTTAGGATCCCAATATTACTAAATTTAAATTTGTGTTTAGCACATTTGAATTTTAGAAAACCGTCATTTACCCCATTCATTCTTGTCTTCTTAAATCAGCTAGATATGGAACAAATGTAAGAGCAAGAAACTGTGGTAATAAACTGATGAGTAAATATATTTCTCTAAACAATTGGGGAAACCAGATTCCACAATATACAAATCAGTCGAATCCAATCTCATCATCAACTTCATTCATTCATTCATATCTCAACTCATTATTTATGTCATGAGTAATCTTGAGATATCTACATATTCATATGCAACAAGTGTTCATCATGAACTATTCAATTTAATAAAATCAAGAACATCTTGAGAAGTTGCATATTATTAAATGAGTTCCAAATTGTCCTGGCATATCCGTACCATTCTTATGTAACAACCCATTCATTATTAACTAATGCTACCTCCGCTTCTATCTAGTTGAGACGTTTCTTTTGGACACAAAGATTAAAGAAAATGTTTTTAGTTAGTTAAGTAGAGTGATAATAAAATAGGAGTGAGAAGTAAGTGAGATTAAGTATAGTGTATTTTGCCATAAAAGGAAACAAATGAGTAGATTATAGCGAGACAGTCCAAAAAAAATACAACTCAACCATAGTGCGACTTAGGAAGTAAATCATGTTTGACTCTCTCTCTCTCTCTGTGCAACAAGAAACATGCTATCACGATGAAGACACACTCCCTAGAGAAGAAACAGAAAAGAAAAGGATTGAATTGATTTAGGAGGCACAAGCTGTCACATGCTACCAAATCTTTTTCTTATAGTAGTAGTAACCTCAAACACAATACTGACTCAAACATGTCTGCATATTAAAAGACATCAGGTTGATTCTCATTCCAACTGTACATATCATTCAAATAATATGTAAGTCTTCCTTCAAAGTTCAAACCCATTGTTGGAGGTGGAAGGTCAGCTACACGAGCCCCCACAATCCCACATCACCCTTAACTTTCAAGCACATTGCATATTATTGAGATATATATTCACATGTAAGTCATTTCACACCGAAAATTAATGTGAAGTAATTAAAACCTAACATGGTAATAAACAGATCTCTCATTCACACACTTACTATCACCATTTGTTTTAGGATGAAACCGCACTAGGGTTTGGTTGATATCCCCTTCATGGTAGAAGAACAGATCAACTAATATAGTTATAAAAACCTATTCCTTATATTTTAAGAGATTAATTAACATAATTTTCACACCTTTTCAATGTGGGAGAGGATACATCTTGTTAGAACACATCAGTACTTAAATTCAGTACCTAATGTATCGCTCTTTGGATAACAACAAACACAAAGAGTGATGAAAACAGATTACATTTTGGAAATCAAGCTATTAGACTTAGTCTAAGATATGACTCATCAATTCATATCTGTTACTTTGTATCATATCTGTCATATACTCAGGAACAAAACCATTTTGTCGTCACCAAATAATCCACATGTTGTATTTCAAATCTCAGATTTTGTCTCTCAAATTACAATCCTAAATGAATAAATTATCGATGGTGCTATGTAATATATGTTGATGTTGATTGTATATTGTGTGATTTCATTTTCTAATGTCTGTAGGGCATTGCCTCAGTGCGTGTAGCGTCTATATTTGAAATCAAAATTTTCCAGGACATGAAAAGAAATACCAATTATAAATTTCATAATACTCTGTAGAATTATAATTGGAGCCTTTAGTTCCAAATCCAACATTTGGCACCACAAAAGTATTTGGACTTTGGATTTGAATCAAAATTTCAAATCTCTCAATTCCTCAATTCGAATTCTATATCCAAAAATTATATATGATTCTAGTTGCTTGTATGTTTTGTTATAAATTTCTTGTTTCTCCAATTTATGTAATAGAATTTATTATCACTTGGTTTGTCACATGTACACCCAATATACACACTATACACATTACTCATATATACTAGATGCACACACACACTACACGCGCATTGCTCACAATATACACAGTGCCCTGACGATTAAATAGGAAAGAAGATGATGGAATTCTTGTCTAATCACGCTCGGTCGATTGGGTGTTGAAAGGCGATTCTTGATTGCAAGTATTACAACATGTCGTTTTATAATAGGTGTGGTTTCAGATTTTGAAGTATTTTAGCTCTTGAAAAATTGATCATTTGGTTTGTTTGATGAAATTTCGAGTGGTGAGTTGTTGTTTTTCTTTGTTCTACACAGTGCCCTGCTCGGACTGGTAGCGGCGCATGCTCTGGAACATATACTTCTTCCCTCCTTAAATTTTGTTGCATTTTTATTCATTTCCGTCCGTCCCATAAAAAATTTGTCACATTTCACTTTTTACCATTTTTTATAGTGGACCACTGGAACTCATATTTCACAAACTCATTCGAACTTTATATATATATATATATAGGGATAGGGATGTATTCATTTCCTTTTTGTATCTTTTCTCCTATTTCCTTCTTAATTTCAGCCTCACGATTTTGTCATCCGACGGTTAGATTGGTGCCACGTGTCATTTAAATTTTCAGTTGAATAATGCACACCGACTAATAATGCACCATTATAGTGTAATAATGCAGATTTTCAGTTGAATAATGCACACCGACTAATAATGCACCATTATAGTGTAATAATGCAGATCATCTGGACCGTTGATGAATGAGATCTAACGGCCCATATTAAGAAGAATAAAGGATCTAAGGGATGAATAGGAGAATAACACAATCCGGGATATATATAGGATAGTGATCAAGATATAACTAATCTTAAGTGTATAACTAGAGAACAATTCTCAGTCACTCATTATCTTAATCCAATGATCAAAATAAGTACACATTTTTAGTTAATAAAAATTGCATAAGGGTATTTTAGGAAATTAACTTTATTCTCATCTTCCCCTAACGCTAATTGCTGGTGTGTAGTCTCCAGATTTCCTCCAATTCCTTGGGGGAGAGGTTGGAGGCGTCGGCTTCGTAGTGAGACGGATCGATGTCGTCGCCTTCGCAGAGGAGGACACCTTAAGAATTTGTGCATCCATGTCATACGATTTGAGAATTGGAGAAGCAGATTCATACCGACGAAATCGACGAACTTGTTTTTACGAACGCTGCGTCTGGAGACGATGAGAACGCGAGGCAAGATCACAGAGAGATCAACAGCAGCCACACGCAGAAGTAAAATACGCCGAGCAAAATCAAATCGAGAGAAGAATTTGTAAAAATCAGAAATAGTATGTTTTTGCTGATTAAAGTTTCGATGATGAGGTTTTCTTAACTGTTAATTCGTAATGAAATTAAATTGTTAATGGAGAGAATATACAGCTGGGCCCTAACGTCAAATTGATATAAAAATGGCTTTACATGTACTCGGAAATGATGTGGAGGAATTAGCGAAGATGCCGTTTTGATGAAAAGCTGTTGTCGTTTACTCATTTTTCATTTTTTAAATTCATTTTTTCTGCCCCACAAAAGCATTATTTTACTTCACTCTCGTTTACAAAACACATCAATCTTAGGCATGATTTTACTTCACTCTTGTTTACAAATCAGAATAAGAGTGATGTGTTTTGTGAACAAGAGTGAAGTAAAATCAGAATAAGAGTGATGTGTTTTGTGAACAAGAGTGAAGCGTTTTCTGAACAAGAGTGAAGTAAAATCAGAATAAGAGTGATGTGTTTTGTGAACAAGAGTGAAGTAAAATTAGAATAAGAGTGATGTGTTTGTGAACAAGAGTGAAGTGTTTTCTGAACAAGAGTGAAGTGTTTTGTGAACAAGAGTGAAGTAAAATCAGAATAAGAGTGATGTGCTTTGTGAACAAGAGTGAAGTGTTTTCTGAACAAGAGTGAAGTAAAATCAGAATAAGAGTGATGTAATTTGTGAACAAGAGTGAAGTAAAATCAGAATAAGAGTGATGTGTTTTGTGAACAAGAGTGAAGTGTTTTCTGAACAAGAGTGAAGTAAAATCAGAATAAGAGTGATGTGTTTTGTGAACAAGAGTGAAGTAAAATCAGAATAAGAGTGATGTGTTTTGTGAATAAGAGTGAAGTAAAATCAGAATAAGAGTGATGTGTTTTGTGAACAAGAATGAAACGTTTTCTAAACAAGAGTGAAGTAAAATCAGAATAAGAGTTATGTGTTTTGTGAATAAGAGTGAAGTAAAATCAGAATAAGAGTGATGTGTTTTGTGAACAAGAGTGAAGTGTTTTCTGAACAAGAGTGAAGTGTACTCGGAAATGATGTGGAGGAATTGACGAAGATGCCGTTTTGATGAAAAGCTGTTGTCGTTTACTCATTTTTCATTTTTTTAAATTCATTTTTCTGCCCCACAAAAGCATTATTTTTCTTCACTCTCGTTTACAAAACACATCACTCTTAGGCATGATTTTACTTCACTCTTGTTTACAAAACACATCACTCTTGGCATGATTTTACTTCACTCTTGTTTACAAAACACATCACTCTTGGCATGATTTTACTAAACTCTTGTTTACAAAACACATCACTCTTAGGCATGATTTTACTTCACTCTTGTTTACAAAACACATCACTCTTGGCATGATTTTACTTCACTCTTAGGCATGATTTTACTTCACTCTTATTTACAAAATACATCACTCTTAGGCATGATTTTACTTCACTCTTGTTTACAAAACACATCACTCTTAGGCATGATTTTACTTCACTCTTGTTAACAAAACACATCACTCTTGGCATGATTTTACTTCACTCTTAGGCATGATTTTACTTCACTCTTGTTTACAAAATACATCACTCTTAGGCATGATTTTACTTCACTCTTGTTTACAAAACACATCACTCTTATTCTGATTTTACTTCACTCTTGTTCACAAAACACATCACTCTTATTCTGATTTTACTTCACTCTTGTTAACAAAACACATCACTCTTATTCTGATTTTACTTCACTCTTATCATCTGCTTAAAATTCAGCTAGTCAATTGATCAAACACCTTCTAGCATCAGCATTTACAAATTTCTCTCTGATCAAATAAATAATTAAGAATGAAAATTTAGCCGAATTAGAAGAGGATGAACTTCAATTACTATTATTACAAGAATTTCCGTAGCTCAATTCGCCGTATTTATAGCTGAAACCGATCGCCGCCTTTGCTCGGGCAAATTCTAGCTTTGATGAACAGAGCTCCGAATTCTTCAATAATTCTTGAATTCACATACAACATTCAGCAACCTAAGAGTAATTAAACTCAATTTCGAGCCGGAATTCCCATACCGGATGATGATTCCGGCGAGCAGCGACTTGTCGATCACCGTCTTCAGCTTCACATTCTTCGGCCCGGTCAGCTTCTGCGCGCGCTTCACGATCTCCGCCAGATGCTGCGGCTCCAGCTCCACCACCGACGCCACTGTCGCCACCTCCGTCTCCGACAGCCGGTTCGCGATCAGCTCGAACTCCGCCGCGATCTCCTTGATCAGATCCACTCGCTTCATGTCCGTGAAGTTAACCTTCAAATGAAGTAAAAATTTACATAATCTAATTTTTTTGTGCAATGACCATTATACCCCTACCTTGTTATTATGGAGTAAATTTGTGATTGAGGGAACTAATTTATCCTTAAATTCAAAAATTAACCCTAGCCCTTGATTTTGTTGATCTTGTGGTTGTGATTTGTTCTCTAGTTATTTGGTTAAGAGGTGTTTGTCATAGATCACTACCCTATATATATATATATATATATATATATATATATATATAAGACACACTCTCCACTAATTTTTTCCAATTCACTTTCTATAACATTTTTTAAAATTCGTGTCCGATCAAAATGTAATAAAATTTGAGGGACAGATGGAGTAAAAAAAATCATGCAGCCGCCGACTGCTACATGGCAGCCGGCATTTCAGCAGAGATTGTGACAAATTATTTTGTGTTATGTTGTTCCATATTATAAAAATTTACTAGTAACTTATTTTGATTTATTATTTATCTACATGAAATTTTAGCGTAGAATTTTATTATTAAAGATGTACATTAAATATATCGAACACTAAGCGTAACAATAAGCATCACACAACACACACAAAGCCTCTACTAATCTTGAGATGTATGAATAAATTGTGCAAAAATACTGAACAATATTTCATCTAATAAAACACAAAAGTTGCATCTTATTAAAATGAGCTCCAAACACACCATTTTAATCCGTGGCATACGGCAACATACATACCATTATTGACTACTACACACTAATGCTACAACTAACAATGTTCGAACTCACCCTGCATCAACAAACATCCAAGATACACGGCCCCGACTCAGGCATTCGCATGCATAAACACGTCACGTTGATCTCATCGTATCTATAATCAACAAATCGTTCCAAAACTATATGAATTCGACCTTCAAAACCATTGTTGGAGATACAAAGTGCCATTGCATTGAGAATCACGGTCAAGCACGATCTATATCCACGTGATTTGGTACTTCGTTCTGGCTGTCCAGAGGCATGTATTGGGCCATTATAGCCCTAATCTCCGAGTCCATATACGACTGAAGAGGAAAACATATTTTACTAGTAAGATGGTTGAGACTCGAATACGCTTCAATTACATATAGTTCTTAGTCATGAAGCAGCTAGGAATTCGTAGGAAAGTGATGGATAGATCGAAAAACTTACCCTCAGCCTCTGTTTGTACACAAGATAACCGCCACCACCGGCTAAACCCAATACGATCAAAACAAGCCAAACAGCGCCCCCAACCATACTTCACCTCGGAAGCACTCGTACCTGCACAAATAATGAAATACGAATGAAATGAGGAAAACTAATATAGATAGATAGATAGTACTCCCTCCGTCCCACAAGAATATGCACTCTTTCCTTTTTAATCTGTCCCACAAGAATATGCACTTTCCAATTTTAGAAACTCTTTTGAGGTGACACTCATTCTCCACTAACAATACTTTAATTACTTTTTCTCTCTACCTCTCTTACTTCACCAATTTTGCATTAAAACTTGTGTCGAACTTACTGATGCAGGTATCTTGGTCCCTCATATATAGCAGGCCGCTACTACAAGTGCACTCGTAGCTCCCCCATGTGTTTCTGCAGTTGCATTCGTTGCATTGACAAGCTTTCTTCTCCTTACATTCATTAATATCTGTGTGTTAAAACGTAAAAGGTTATAAATTGTGAGAAGGTGTTTACTTTGCATGAAAAACAAGAACAGAATTGCTCAAAAAAGCATAGACAAAGCGATGAAAAAGACGATTGCTAACAAGCTTAATGTTTCTATACCTTGTTTTTAAGTTACTCGGAAAAAAATATTCTTTTGGCATCAACAGATTGCTCAAAATTTGTATGGGATGTTGATCTTGAAAAATATTGAAGCTGTCATGTAATCGAAAAGATTGCAAATTCTAGCAAATATTGTAAATTCTTTATTTAATTTGGTTCACATAGTTGTATTAGGTGGGGCAGTATTGGGTTAATAGAACCGTCTAGCATGGTGAACTGAGCTTCAAAGCAACATAAGAAAGTTGTGCAGAAAGTTCTTTACCTTCACAATGTTTAACACCGTCACCGTTGAATCCAGGAGGGCATTTGCATTTTCCATCATCACTATCCTGTTAAAAATGTACTAAAAAATTCATTCGTATCCAACTAAAAAGCTTCGCATGATGACACAGTTTTAAGGTTAACTAACCACACAAGCAGAGAAAGTGACCCCATCTCTCTTTTCACCCCAGCAGCCTCCGTTATTTATTCTGCATCGACCAGGCCCACTTGCTGCACAAGCAGAACGAATGTGAGTAGTTTTCGATGCTCAAAGGGGCAAGATAAGTTAGTCCATCCAAACTACTTGGTACTCACATTTGGCAAACAAATAAACAACAATGATCCTTAACATACCAGAACAAGATCTGTAACCATCTCCCCTGAATTGCACGCCGTTAACTACTGGGCATTCACACACTCTTCCTCGAAATGTGTCCTGAACACCAAATATGTAAGAAAAGGAAAAACTTGAGACAAAACAATATTTATTTTTATTAAAAAATCACCTTGCAAGCTGTAACATTTGCTGCCTTGTCTTCCCAGCAGCCACCGTTATTGTGCAAGCACTCATTTGTTTCTACATCTGCAGCTAGAGAGTATCAGTTTCGATTTCACAGTCATATAATCGCACTCAACCTTTTAATTACTCAGGAAAAGCATACCGCCATTTAAACAAACAGATGGCTCCGTAGTTTCTTCAAAACCAGCACATATAGCTTTCAAGACAGCACCTTTCTCCAACTTCCCTGAAAGCAGACACGTCAAGAGAAGGTGGTATTTGACTATCTTGATGCATTTCTACATAAGGTTGCTAACAGACCTCGATACTGGCGATTGTTCACGACAAGGGTAGGCAAAATGGTTACATCTCCACGCGATCCTTTACCAATCTACAATTTGGCATATGAAATGATTGTTAACAGGCAATAACATAATACAAAGACTATTTTCCCAAAAGAGATGTTCAAACACTCACTTGAGCTTCCTGCTCTTCTTTCAGAACTGGATTGTCCGCATCAGCATCAGGGTCGCCCATGCACATTTCAATTTTACTCCGATCAAGACCTGATACAGAAGCAATCATAAGATAATTTCATTTTGTGGTAAACCAACATGTTTATGAACAAAGAGTGGAGTCTACCTAAAGATTTGATAACCTCTTCGGCACACTCCTTGCCGTATTTCTTCTCCTTCATGGGACATCTGATATGGAAGTCAGTAACATAGTCCCACCAAATCCACGGCTTTCGGGTCTCATTTGCCACTCTGAAAACACATAGCTGTCTCAAGTTCTCAAGCACCACATCTTTTCCATCATAACCAGAGCTGAAATCTTGCTCCGGGTCCGGAGCACAGTATCGCCCATGGTTGAGGCATTGCGACTTGCATTGCTTGCTCACAGTGAACGCCTCAGGGCAGTACCACGTGATATAGTGCGGAGTAAACTGAGTATAGCCACCTTGCTCGAGCATTAGAGCTGCACCCTTAAAATCCTTCAAGAACTCCATCAACATATCACACTTAACCCCACACTCGTCATTGCTGTTAGTCCACAGTTCATACTCCACTCGTTCATCCGGGTGGGGGACGGATTCCCTCCAGTCGAGGTTCACATTCACCATATCTCCATTACCAAGTGATTTCTTTAGCTGCTCACCGAAAGCCTTATCAATCAGCGCAGAAGGTACTGTTATATTCGCAATATACTCTGCAGCTGCACGATCCTCTTCGGGTGAGTCCATCGTGATCAATGGCTCATCGCGGTGGTCAGCCACTAGAACAGCAGCTGCACCAGCATTCTGAGCATTCCAAACTTTCAAAGCAAAGAAGCAATCTGCAACAAAGAGTATAACACCATAAACTCCCCAACTCCTCTGTTCAATAAGCTAAACTAACTACAGAAACTTCCTAAATCAAGAATGCCTCAGCAATCACAAGACAGGGAATCTTGAAATTACTTGAAACAGAAACTATCTCAACAATCACAAGGGTATATCAGGAAATAAATTAGTTTACCTAAATTAAACCCCCAAGCACAAAGCTGAAAATCACATGAAACCCCCCTAAAAAGATGCGAAGTTGAAGGAGAGGTATGCATGCTAATTAACTAACTCAACCTCAATTACAAAAGATGCCATAAATTAAATACCAAAAAACAAGAAATTGAACAAAACACACAAATACCTCCACGATCAACAAGCACAAAGGTGGGTAAAGCTCCAGGCTTGGACTTGAAAGAAATCCCAGAATCTTCAAATTTTTGGCAGCCCTTTCTATTATCCTTTGGATACACCACAGTTCCAGCCATGCTTCCACCATATTGCGGAATCCCAAAGTTGCCGATGGCACTATCGTAATTTCCCTTAATGCTTTCCGGCGACAGCACTTTCAGGCTGTTCTTCTCCACCAGAAACCGACCCATCGCTGATTCCGCCCAAATCAGAAGCAGAAAAGGCAGCAAGATTGCAGCTTTCGATCTTCCACAACGCCCCATTTGCTGCAACAAGCGAGAATGCCAGGTTTTTGTTTGTGTTCGGGGATTTTTTGCTAGATTTCTTGCTAAAGCTAGAACACGCAGTGAGTGTGTGTCTATGCGTGAGGCTTCTAGGTGTGGGGAGTGGAAAATGGTGGAAATCCTAGCTAATAAAGAGTAAATAAACAGTGGAGATTTTGATGGAGTTGTCTGTTTGTGTCTTGATAGTGGAGCTAGAGACACGTTTTTGGTGATTCATGGAGTAATTTATTTTCGAATTGAATATCTAATCAAAAAACAACACGAATACAATTGCGTTTAATGTTTTATCCAAATCTATTAACTTGAACAAAATTTAATCCATTGGCGAAAATAGTTTTCTGTTTTCAGTGAAAAGCAGACTCCCGAAAAATAAAAAACAAATCCTTTTAATTTTTTTTAAAAAAGAATAGCTTTGTTTTTAATTCGGGAAACAATGAAAGAATATTCAAGTAATTTTATCAAAATAATAAATTAGAACAGTTTTTTTTTTTAGAGATTTCAGAAAAAAGGGGCTCAATTCGTAGGCTTTTCGAAATATGGGACCGTAGCGTGCGAATTTTTCGAAATAATGTATTTTCAATTTTTTTATGTATTTTTACTTCTTTTTTCATATTATTTCTTTCACTATATTTAACAATTGACCAAGTATCCCTAATATTTTTTAACACAATTTTTAATTTATTTTATTCCATCAACCACATCTCCAGCTCCTAACCCTCCCACGCTCTCATGGCGGAAAATGCCCATTTCAATTCCTCCGCCCACCAAGGCGAAATTCCTTCACAATTGCATAAACCATTTGCTAATCTAACTGATCTAACTGTAAAGGTCCCACCATCCAATTTCAATTTTCTTTCATGTATTTGCATTCATGTAATCTGCAAATTAAATCAAACCTTAAAGAACACGGAATTGAATTAAGAATTTAACTGGGAAAAATGAGGCAGTTCGAGCTGGAATGGCACCGAGCAGCAGTTGTAATATACGCCTGCTGGAGGCAGCGGCGAACTGCGACAGCAGCGGTTTGACTGAGGACAGCAGTAGCAGCTGCCCTCGGAGGACAGAAGGCAACCCGTAACGAAGAAGAAGAAGAGCCGAGATCTTCTTTTGTGAGAGGAGATCGAAAGGGAAAAGAGCGGGAGATCGAGAATCTAGTGTGCCGGACAGAGGACGCAATCGTGTTAAGACGGAGGAGGAATTTGAGTTTTTCTAATTGAATTTCTTTTAGATGGATCATCGGAGAGAAAGGGTGGACGACAACGAAGGGGAGGAGGAGAATGAAGGTGGAGGTGGCGGTGGTAATTTATAAAATTGGAGTTAAAAAAAATTAAATTGTACTATAAATATTAGGGGTAATTTGGTTAATTTGTAAATATTATAATAGAAATAATAAGTGAAAATACATTAAAATTAGAAAATCCCATGTTCCGAAAAATTCCCACGCCACGATCCCATATTTCGAAAGGTCAACGAATTTAATCTCAAATTTCGAAAGGCCTGCAAATTGAGCCCCATTTTCCCGAAATCTCTCATTTTTCTTTAATGGTAATTGAAATCAATAATCATTATATAAGTTTAGTTAGTTATTGGTTTTAAATCATTGAATTGGGCCTATCGTTCAAATCATTGAATTTGTTTTCGTCTATTTTCTAGGGTGGTGTTCGATATCCAAAATAAAATAAATATAATTTAAGATTGAGTTGTGAGATTATTTTAGTCATATGGGGTTAATTATGACTAGTTATTCCATGATTATCCATTTAGGATTGAGTTGAGTAATTGAATCTTCTGAATCAAACACGCTATAAAATAGTGAGCTCGTGAAATGTGAAATCAAACTGCAAATTGACGTAGTAATTCTCGAAGCTCAATCAATAGAATTAGAATGATAAGCTAATCATATGAGTGTGACCGTGACATATCTAACTCTTTTGGTCGTACTACTATTATTATATTACTCTCATAGTCTCATTCACGATGGCGTACGTGTATGGAAGAGGTTGAGAGGAGAAATCACGTTCTCCACCTGCCCAATTTATTGAAATCGATAGTAGGATAAGTAATTAGTTGTGCACTTTGTTAGTAAAAAATATATACTCCTCCGTCTCACTATAGTTAATTAATGTGTTTTTTAGGTACAATAACTCAAAATTCAAATCTGTATTTTCCCTGTTAAGAGCATCAACATCCGTGCACCCGACCCCACTTTTTCTGTCTGCTTTTAGGCAAGAGCACAACACCCACATCTGTGCTCTTCTGCAAGGACGGGCACAAGGGTCACACAATTCCATTATTCAATTTAAATAAAAACATTTTCACAAATTAAAATACATTAAAAATACCCGGAATAATATTACAAATTACAAAAAAATTAAAAATTACATAATTAAATTCCTAAAAAATAAAATTTGCATAATTAAAATACTAAAAAATAAAAATTACATACTTAAAATCTTAAAAATAAAATTACATAATTAAACTCCTAAAAAATAAAAATTACGTAATTTAAGCGTAAAAATGCCCCCGGGGAAGACTAGTCATCATCCGGCAATACCCCCAACGTTCTTTGGAGACCCCGTATCATCGCCACATGCGATCGAAGTTGCTCGGGGGTCATATTTGACCTATCGGCCAAATTGAGTTGGGCCAAAACCCCCCCACAACGAGTTGGTGGGGGGTTAAGGTGCCACATAGGGAGCGGGGGCGGATGGTGACGCGGCGCGACGGCGGTTGGCCGCCGCCTTCTTCCTTCCTGGCGGTCGGCGTTGGGAACCGCTCGGGCCGGCGTCGGGGCTACCCAAGTTAGCTCCGGCAAGTTGGCTAGCCATGTCTTCGGAGCCGGGGCCGAATAGGGATATCGACCTTGACCGTTTGGAGGAGCTGCTAGAGGATGATGTTACGCCTCCCCTATACTTCGGATACGACCGCGTCTCCTGCCAAATGTTGAGGTACTTGAACGGCTTGTAGTTCATGGATTGGTAGGTCGACAATGCGGAACTGATGATGTCGACCTCGCTCCAGCCGCTCCCCGCCGACTGCTCTTCCTGTAGGTAATACCCCTGGAACTTTTGGATTTCTTCGTTGGCTCTGTATATGGCGTTGCGCACCATACTCTCGCTGCGCTCGATTGTTCCAGCCGTCCGATTTTCATTGTACCGGCGACAGATGCGCCACCAATAATGATCGTCGGATTAGTTCGTGCCAACCTCCGGATCTTCAGAGATTGACAAGAACGCTTTGAACAATTGCTCTATCTTCGCCGGAGTGTACGGTGTGCGGACACCGCGAATAGGAGGAGTCGGAGTTTGGGATGGGTCGTTCGACCTCCCTCTAGGGTCGGGTGTCCACCCGTATTGCCCTTCGGGGCCTTCTTCCTTCGGTAGCCACCCGGAACTTCCGAACCTTGGGTTTGAGGAGGGGCCGAATATTCCATTTCCGGACTAGGAAACGGTTGTGAACTGAACCAATCGGGGTTCCAACCGTGGGAGCCAGGGGGTGATCGCTGTGGCCGGACATTGTTTTGTTGTAAGAGTAAGAGTGAAAGAAAGATTGAGAATTGAGAATGGAAATGAGAGAATTTAGATGAGAATTGTGTAGTGTGGTGTGAATTTTTGGTGTGGAAATGAGGGTATTTATAGATGAAAATGTGTATTTTTGGGGGAAAAATTGAAAAATAAATTAAAGTGGGTAGATAACGAATACAATTTTTTGGGAAGTGGGAAAAATAATTTTTTTTATTTTTAATCGGATTTTTTTAATTAAAATCAGATTTTTTTAAAAAAAAAAATTAAATTGCCAACGGCTATGCCATTGGCCAATAGAAAGCTGCCACATCGCCTGCTCGCTGGCACGGACGTGCTCGATGCATCAAGCAGCGCAGCGGCGGTCAGCTCATCCGCGCCGCTGGCACAGACGGACGGACGAGCTTGTGCTGGCCGATGTGGATGCTCTAACGATCGAAACTCCTCTCAACGATCTTAAGCAGGATTGCATAGATCTTATCCCAGGCCGTCTTATAAGCTTCGTCCTCGTCTCCATTATCAATCTAGTCTGAGCTACATCGTGTTCGAGATTCAAAATCTTGTCCATGAATGGCTGCAGGTCGTCTCCTTCTGCTAAAGGGAACTGCGACATCGTGTTGTAATACGAAAGAGATGGATAAGATAATTGCAAAAGTTTAATAGATTATAAATTGTGGTTCATCACCCCCAAAGAGTTGAGCAATCTCTTCGAAATGCAAGCCACTTGAAGAGCATCGCCAGATCACATCCTGCGTTTCATCAATAACCACTCTGTTTAAAAATTATGAAAGCAATAATATGTGTTAATGGATTACCTTTCCATGAATGATTATATTTGATGAAAGAGAGGCCCATGATATTCTAGCTTCTGCCCCTTTTCGATCACACACCACATTGAGTTTTAATAATACCGTCGGACCGGGATGTGGGGCCCTTAGGGTTAGGGTCTCAACTTTTTTTTGTATGAATAATATTTGATGGTACGATTTGCTATTATTACATTTAGGCCCATGAAATGTTGGGCCAGTATTCTCTATATACCCTTATCTCAAAGAGACTACATCGAAAACTTCACATTAATTTACACGTTGAAACACAAACTTTTAACAAATAATGTTAATATAATCTATAAAGGAAAATTCTAAACACAGAGGTAATAAAATGTTTTCCCCTAAATTAGAGAGACACTTGTCTTGTGCGCACATCCGTGTTTTGGTCACCAAATTATTAGATGGGAGATTCAGTGTCGGACAATATAAATCTCTATGAGTGTAAATCATTTTATAATGAATTATAAATTTGTTTTTAAAATATAATTTCGATCTTAAACTTGTCACGAATAAAAAAAATCTACATAAATTTTGTTTAAGGTATAACACCACATCAAATATCAATTAGTGGGTGGAAACTGGAAACATTATAACCTTGTTATACAAATCAAAGGAGTAGTTGTTCTTGCTGCTTGACTTCAATTTTGCAACAACAATGTAATTTAACACCACATGTCACAATAACTTTATTTAATTCACAGGCACCATTTAAATCAATGGGCTAAACTGCTACCACTTATTTTATGATTAGTGCGTTCCAACTGATTTCAAATTAAACATCTATTTTTTAAATTAATTTACTAATTTCGGATATTGTATAGTTCCATGCAGTTTCATAAAAATGGAAAACACACGTTTTAACATCCTGTGTGCGTGGGAACGTTTTCTGGTCTAGGTCACGTCTGAAATCCTATTTTATACACTATAATAAAATATACTCCATGTAGTGATATAATTTTGAAGAGTTGTGAAACTCATATAGTAATAGCTATCACTCTCTCCGTCCCTCTATAATAGAGACGTTTATCTTCAACGCGATTTAAGAAAAGTTGTGTTAACTGAGTTAAATAAATGAATAATAAAGTAGAAAAGAAAAAAAAATAGTGAGATGAAGAGAGAATAAACTAAGAGAGAGTAAAGTAAGATATAAGAAAAGTTGATGTTTTTTGCCAAAAAAGGAAACGACTCAGTTACAGTGGGACAACTCTCACCCAAAAAGGAATACGACTCAGCCACAGATCGGAGGCTTCTCCTCATTCCAGTGCTGGAAAGGGATTGGGGCATTACGGCCAAATCTCACCCAGGGCTTGATTGGATGAAGATGAAATGAAAACAGTTGGATTGGTCTTGTTATTTTCTTTTTTCTTTTTAATTAAATGTTTTTGTTATGTACTACTCCACTCCCTATCACAATCAAGCTAAGTGTACAATTATTTATTTATCACGTTTATGATTCTTCCGAGCCATTGAATTTTAAATAAATTTTTTTGTTCCGCAATGTTTAAATATAGCTAATTTTTTACTTAATTAGTTGAGGACAAAATATGTAGGAGAATGATTCATTTTTATACCAAAATCAATAGATTTTGTATGTGGGATACAAATATGCAAAAGATCATGAATTTTAACTTTCCCGTTTAAATGCAAAAAGAAGAGATGATTGAAAAAAAATGTTAAAATTATTGTATTAGTAAAAGTTTTGAGATTGATCATAATTGAAGTTCACCAATAAAATAAATACTGTTTTTAAAATATGCCAGCCAGGTACATCAATTGAATTTGAAGAATACGTCGCCATGAAAAACTGACACTGTTCTTAGAAATTTTTTATTTATAATTTTTTTAAATTAATGGAAAATATCTAAATTCACCCCTTAAAACAATATGTCTTTACTTAAGTATTTTTCAAAATTAAAAAAAAAATATTGGATTAAGTTCTGACCAACTTTATTGGATTGTAGACTATTTTGCTGAGGTTTATTAGGGTAAAATTTTATATTTGTAATTATTTAACCCCGACTCTAGTAATTGATTTTTCACTCTTTATGTATTTTTTCTCATTATCGACTTTTATTTTTGGAATTTCAGTGACTAATACCTGTGCAGTTTGTTATTTTATTTTCTCGTTTTTCTTTTCTAAGTTTGAAATATGTTTCAAAGTATTCATGATTTTTTTCTATTTTTTATTTTTCGAATAAACTTTTTCTACTTTTTTTGTAATTAAATGAAAAATTAATCCGCATTATTCAGTAATATTTAGTACTACTCCACTATTTTAATTCAAAAATAAATAATTAGAAAAAAATTTAAATATGATTTTTATCCATCTTTTTTCCAATTCTTAACGTCAAAAATATTCTGCCACTACTTGAAAATTTGCATATTCAAAGAAATACACTGAACAAAGATCGCAACCCTAATTTAACGAACTAGCGCCGGCCGATGGCGTTCAAATGGAAATCGGTGTTCGACGTTGCCGCCATTAAATCCGATTTCGAGGTAGCCGGTTTAAACCCTAACTTCATTCCCCAAATCTGGAAACACGTCTTGAAAAATCCTGATTGCCGATGGGATGATATCCCTTCTCTGCCCTCCGCGGCTTACCATCTCCTCGATTCCAAGTTCAAACCCTCCACTTCTACTGTCCATGCCGCCATAGATTCTTCCGACCTCGTCACCACTAAGCTCCTCATCAAATTGCAGGTAACTGCCATCAGTTTTGTTTAATTTGCTTTTTTCTGAACTCTTCTGCTTATAATCTGTCGGTGGTCTCTTGTGATTGTATATTTCGATGCACAGAATGAGGAAAGCTTGCGTCTTTTCCTTGTTTGTCTAAATTGCTGGTTTTGAAAAGTAATTGAGGTCAAATCCATGGGTTGTAAGAATCAGTGCAACGCATCAATGCTTTAATAATTACGAATTTGATTAGTCTGAAGAGACTAGAACTTTAGTATTCTCTTATGTGAATGAAATTTGTGTTATGGAATTGTGGTTGCGTTTGTATATGCTGCTGTTATAGGCCTTGTTGGGACAAATCTTTGGTGTTTTCAGTCTATGTTTTGTTTGAAAAAACTGAGAATGAAAGTACTGAATTATAAGAAGAATCTACCTTGGAACGGGATATGTTCAGTTATAATTTTTTAGTAGAACATAGCCTGTATTACAAGACGGTTTTTGGTAACATTTTATTGGTTGGTTTAGATGCATGAATGACATTTGGTTCCATTTTGTTGTTGCTAGAATGGAGAATTTGTGGAGGCTGTGATAATGAGATATGATACTCGATTGGGTAAATATGATGGGAAACCTCGTCTTGGTGGTCCTAGGTCAACCTTGTGTGTATCCTCTCAGGTAACTATTGTGGAACATGGAATCACAAATTTATAAGTTTCCTACTCTTTGTGCAGCTGAACATTTCTATATAGCAATAATGTTTATCAATTTATTATTATTGTAGGTCGGGTGCAAGATGGGTTGCAATTTTTGCGCAACAGGAAGCATGGGATTTAAGAGCAATCTGACGTCGGGGGAAATTCTGGAACAGTTAGTTCATGCATCTCGCATATCAGCTATACGCAATGTTGTCTTTATGGTATAAACCTTTTAAAATAACACATGTTAGCATCGCACTGAATTGTTTAGTGCTTTACTAGTAACTAACTGTAACTCGATATCTCCTGACTTTCGTGTGGAGGAAGTAACTGGTGTTATTTTGAAGGACGCTCAGAATTGTATACAATGATTGAGTATAATGATTCAGAAGCAAATGAAAAGACATAAAATCACAAGTATAAACAATTGGACACAAAATTAGTACTTGTTCTTAATAAACCATTACTGGGTTAAGCAAGCAGCGTTTTGAGTTCTCTGAAGTTGAGTAGATTATGCTAAAATGTTTGTATGAAGTACCATGTAGACTAACTTTACCTTTCTGCAAACTGCAACAATGAGCTCAGTATATTGCTTTAGTTATGTTCTTGCTTATCCATCAAAAGTCAACGAAGATCATTCCATTTGTAATAGCTGTGATTGTTGTGTGAGCTCAAGTTTGAACTGATGTCATTTTTATATCATTATTTGTTGTGAGCAGGGAATGGGAGAACCTCTAAATAACTACTCGGCAGTAGTGGATGCTATCAGAGCCATGACAGCTTTTCCTTTCCAGCTGTCTCCCAAGAAAATTACTCTCTCAACGGTGCATACTATTTATCCTCATGATCAATGTCTTTCATGTTTATCTTATTTTGTAGTACTACCTATTTCCGGATCTCTTGATTATTTTTGCACTGGGTTAGCTCCACAAAGTTTCTCATAATTTGCATGGGAAGTGACAAATTGACTCGGTTATTTGTTAGGCACCATCTTTGCTTGATTTTAATTAATTGCTAAATTGTGCATAGGTTGGCATAATACATGGTATTAACAAGCTGCAGAAAGACATGCCAAACTTGAATCTAGCAGTCTCACTGCATGCACCAGTTCAAGAGATCCGCTGTCAGATTATGCCTGCTGCTAGGGCTTTCCCTCTGGAAAGATTAATGAATGCACTACGAGAATATCAGACTAACAGGTGTCATTTTTTCTTTGGCGTGCATGCCAGTTATTGAATTTTCCAACATCTCATGACCACCTCATTTTTCATTTTTATTAGAGATGATTAGAGTAACTCATTCCGTTTTTCTGTAGTCAGCAAAAGATATTGATCGAGTACATAATGCTCGACGCTGTCAATGATGAGGAGCAGCACGCTCACCAGCTTGGCAAACTGCTTCAGACATTGCAATCGGTAACCTTCAAAGTGCTAAGTTGCAATATCTGCCAATTTTTAGAGGTCTCATCCACAACTCTAATGCCAGTCCCTGATTTCACGCAGGTTGTAAACTTGATACCTTTTAATCCGATCGGTTCTTTAAGCTGTTATAGTACCAGTGATGATCATAAAGTCGTCAAATTTCAAAAAATACTTAGAGGCACTTACAACATCCGTACAACAATTCGTAAGCAAATGGGCCAAGACATAAGTGGAGCATGCGGCCAGCTTGTAATAAAAAAGCCAGATATCTTAACAGACATTGAAGATCTCCGTATTTGATTTTCCAGGTCAGATCATTTGAGTTCTTCTTTCATACACACTGATGAAGCATCATTAGATTCAGAAACTATTTCTGTTGGCGTTCATAAACTTCATGATTCGAACTTTAACTTGCATCAGTTTACGTGATAATACATATCTAGACATCAGTTTTGATCGCATTCACATTTGCTCGTTTTTCCTATAGGACTGCCTGATGTTGATATGGATTACTTGACTAGTGACACAGGACAAATACGCGATCTGGGTGCTTTCGAGCTGTGGAGTAGGCATAGCCTATCAAGAGTTAACTAGGTCGAAATCATTCCATGATCGATAGGTCGATTATCAGTAGGCAATGTATCAAAAGCTTTCTTACTATCCCATTGTTCTCCTAGTTATAGGTCATATCATAATCAAGCCATTTCATTTTATTTGCCGCAATAATCTTATTTAAATCATACTAGTATCTTCTTGTTTAATCTTCATTGGATATAATGTAAACGACAAGACGATTAATTTTTTGAAAGAGAGATCTGTTTACATCAAGTAAATAAATAGTTGATGTTTGAGCTAGTAAAAGTTTAAGAGATAACCAAGGGTTGGAACTTAGAAATATACTCCACTTGCTATGTTAAATACTTCTTTGTTATTTACTTTAGCAAAACATGGAATGTACATATGTATACCATTTAACTTGCACCAACATAATATAAATTGCGAAAATCATGTTTTTTTCGTAACTTATTTAAAATAAATTGCACCTCCAAGATATTTACTTCACTATATTTTTCGTATTACAATTACTGAATATATATTTTGACCAATTTTTTTTATTTACATTAAAATTAAAGAAGTGGACATATAATGAATAGAGAATAAAGTAAAACAGACTAAAATGTATGTTTATAATGTCTATCCCAACACTTCAAATGCCTCATATTATATACCATTTCAGTCCACCAAAAATAGACTTAATGATGGACGATACAAGTTTTAATACGAAATTGGTAAAATATGACATAATGTCAATAAATAGAGTTGGTAAAGTACGATAACAAAAGAGAATAACAAGAAAAAATGAAAAATAAAATGAGACTAACTTTCTAATTTTGTTGGACGGATGACGATAGAAAGATATACTCCATTCGGCAGTCAAAACCTTTCTGCCGCATAAAAGTACATAGGAGTATATAAAAATGAGACTCACATTCCACTAAATATTAACGAGCATGCGGATTGAGCAGCTGGCCGACGAATAGAACTACCCCACTCATATCCTCTCTAATAGTGAAGATGAAAGGATGGTTGGCCACAAACCTCGGTCGTGGCTGAGGCCGCTTACAGGACTGGTACATGTGCAACACTGTCACAGCCGCGGCCTCGGTGCCCTCCTCATTCACCTTCACAAACGCCTTGTGCAGTATCTTGTCAACCAAGATATCCTCTTCCTCTTCCTCTTCCTCTTCCTCTTCCTCCACCATCTCACTCAATCCACCCCCTCAAAAATACCCACCACTCCAAGCTCCTGCAAAACCATAGACACCTCAAACTCGAAGCCCATCTCAAACTTAGGCATGCAAAATTCCGCAAGATCCATCTCCTCGTCGTCAGGGAGATGGCGCTCCACAAACCCGGGCTCAGAGCAGACTCTCTCCACCAGAGATGGCAGCCCGTCTCTGGCATCCGGGAGATAGATGCACATGGAGAATCTGCGCGTGTCGCCGCTGCCATGGCGGTAAGGCAGCTTTAGAACTTTGAAGCCATCGAAGAACCCAACGTATTGCTTATCCCAGTTGGTCATGAAGGGCGCGCGAATAGAGCTTCCGTTTAAGAGGTGGAAATCGGCATCTCTTGTTAGATTTGCGTCGAATTTGTTGCCCCATGTCCCTTTGAAATAGACTGCATTTGCGAAGACGAGTCTTGTCAAGTCGGAGACTGAATTTCGTGGGAGTATTTCATTGATGAGGCCATTTGTTGTCTTCTCACACCACGAGTTCACTTCTTTCCTAGCCTTTTCTCCCTTTTAAAGTATTTAGATACACAATTTTTAGCATAACACTATAAAAAAACAATAGCTTTTGCGAGCAATTATGTTATGCATTAAAACACGTGTGATTTCAAAAGTTTCTAAACACGTGTGATTTCAAAAGTTTCTATTTCAAAGACAGAGGTAGTACTATTTTAGTTTATAACATCTTGCATCTCACAATTTTTTGTCCTATATATATCATATCGGATGATAAAAAAGTAGCATTAAAATGAAACGTTTCTAAAAATGGAAACAACATCTCTCCTCGTTAACTCATAAAACAACATAGTACTAAATTGAGAATAAACTTGAATACCTGATGCTGAAAATCAACACGTTGGGCAACTGCCTCGTAAGAATTCTGGACAATATCTCGAAAAGCCGGCTTGAGAGTGAGGCTCTGATCGAACCAGAGTCCGTTTTTGGTTGACAAGATGGGCCCACCGGCACAGCCCTCGTCGAAAATCATGGTCGCAATCTGCGAGTAGAAGGAACTAAGGTGTTCCGCGCTCTCTGATTTGAGATAAATGAGAATCTGCGAGCGCGCGGAGCCGCTGCGGCGCATAGGGACAGCGCAAAGTGGATGGAGAGGGGCGAGACGACGACGTTTTTGGCTTGGTTGTCGGCGGCGATCACGTGCTTCGCAAGGGAAAGGAAGCTGTCTGTCGCTTTCTTCACTAGTTGCTTGTTGAGAGAGATTGTCGACAGCCGCCGCAAGGGAGTTTTAAGAGACATATTGATTATATTATGAACATTATTATTATCACAAGGGTTAAAGGAATTTATTTATAGGTGAGAGACAAAGGTAGGGCTTCGTGACTTGGGCATCACTCTATTGATAATTTACCATATTGACTTCAAAGTTCAAAATCTTGGTTGAATATTCATGACCGATATTTGAAATTTAATTTACTTCTATTGCGTTATTTGAAAATAATTCGTGATGCTATTTTAATTTTTAATATCACCAAACGGTATTTTTCTTTCCTTTATCTTTACGGAAAACTACTGCAAAATCATGATTTTTTTAAAGATTTTCCATGAACTTTAAACATAGCACCAAATATCATAAACTTTTTCAATCTTAATCATCTTCCCATGTTTCATGGGAAAAATTAAACAGTCCTTAAAAATTCATGACATTCAGTGGTTCAAGGAAAATTCTGAAAAAGTGAGACTTCTACATCGGTTTGCTCTTAGGGCATCCACATCGGCGAGCACAAGCTCGTCCGTCCGTCCGTGCCAGCGGCGCGGATGAGCTGTCCGCCTTTGCGCTCTTGCCGCAGGCACGGCACTGCTCGATGCATCGAGCACATCCGTGCCAGCGAGCAGGCAATGTGGCAGTTTCCTATTGGCCAACGGCATAGCCGTTGGCAATTTATTTATTTTTTAAAAAAAATTAGATTTTAATTAAAAAATCTGATTAAAAATAAAAAAAAAAGTATTTTCCCACATACCAAAAAATTATATCCATTTTCTACCAACTTTTAATTTATTTTTCAATTTTTTTCCCCAAAAATACACATTTTAATCTATAAATACCCCCACTTCCACACCAAAAATTCACACCACACTACACAATTCTCATCTAAATTCTCTCATTTCCATTCTCAATTCTCAATCTCTCTTTCACTCTTACTCTTACAACAAAACAATGTCCGGCCACGGCGATCACCCCCCGGCTCCCACGGTTGGAACCCCGATTGGTTCGGTTCACAACCATTTCCTAGTCCGGAAACGGAATATTCGGCCCCTCCTCAAACCCAAGGTTCGGAAGTTCCGGGTGGCTACCAGCCTTACCCAATCGACAACCAAGATGCCCCCGAAGGGCAATACGGGTGGACACCCGAGCCTAGAGCAAGGTCGAGCAGCCCCTCCCAAACTCCGACTCCTCCTACTCGCGGTGTCCGCACACCGTACACTCCGGCGGAGATGGAGAAATTGTTCAAAGTGTTCTTGTCAATCTCCGAAGATCCGGAGATTGTCACGAACCAATCTGGCGATCATTATTGGTGGCGCATCTGTCGCCGGTATAATGAAAACCGGCCGGCTGGAACAATCGAGCGCAACAAGAGTATGGTGCGCAACGCCATATACAGAGCCAACAAAGAAATCCAAAAGTTCCACGGGCATTACCTCTAGAAAGAGCGGTCGACGGGGAGCGGCCAGAGCGAGGTCGACATCATCAGTTCCGCCTTGTCGACCTACTAATCCGTGAACTACAAGCCGTTCAAGTAGCTCAACATTTGGCAGGAGACGCGGTCGCATCCGAAGTATAGGGGAGGCGTAACATCCTCCTTTAGCGGCTCCTCCAAACGGTCAAGGTCGGTATCCCTATCCGACGCCGGCTCCGAAGACGTGGCTAGCCAACTTGCCGGAGCTAACTTGGGTAGCCCCCGACGCCGGCCCGAGCTGTTCCTAACGCCGACCGCAAGGAAGGAAGAATGCGGCGGCCAACCGCCGTCGCGCCGCGACTCCATCCGCCCCCCGCTCCCGAACCGGCTCCCGCTCCCGCTCCCGCTCCCTATGTGCCACCTCAACCCCCCACCAACTCGTTGTGGGGGGTTTTGGCCCAACTCAATTTGGCCGATAGGTCAAATATGACCCCCGAGCAACTTCGATCGCATGTGGCGATGATACGGGGTCACCAAAGAACATTGAGGGTATTGCCGGATGATGACTACTCTTTCCCAGGGGCATTTTTACGCTTGAATTACATAATTTTTATTTTTTAGGAGTTTAATTATGTAAGTTTTATTTTTTAGGATTTTAAGTATGTAATTTTTTTTTTAGTATTTTAATTATGCAATTTTTATTTTTTATAAATTTAATTATGTAATTTTTAATTTTTTTGTAATTTGTAATATTATTCCGGGTATTTTTAATATATTTTAATTTTGTGGAAATGTTTTTATTTAAATTGAATAATGGAATGGTGGGACCCTTGTGCTCGTCCTTGCGGAAGAGTCGGATGTGGGTGTTGTGCTCTTATCTAAGAGCAGGCAGAAAAAGTAGGGCTTGGCCCACATCCGTGCTCATTGGCAAGAGCACGGACGTGGATGCTCTTATGTTTTATGCCAATTGTGAACAAACTTGAAAGCATACTTATGAAATTATGAATATTAAACCTTGGAAATGATCAAGTAAAACAAAAAGGACTCTTGATTGATGGCAGTTACGTAAGTTATTCCTAAAAAAATAAAAGTACTCCCTTTTAAATAGTTGAGCAAATAGATAGTAGTGAAATATATTAAACATGATAGAGTTTAAAAAATAAGTACTATACACATAATTATATATTTTTCCAAAAGTGGGGCATTCTGAGAATCGAACTCGGGACCTCTCACACCCAAACATGACCCAAGCTATGGAAGATGAGAGCATCCGCATCGGCGTCTCGATGCGGGCTCGATCTCGTCCTGGCGAGACAAGACCGCATCGAGACGCCGATGTGGATGCTCCGTCTCATCCCGTAGCTCGGGGGAGGGGGGATGGCGGGCTGTCTCGCCACGTGGCGAGTGCTGGCGCGCGGCGTGACGCCCATTCACCGGCACGCGAGTGGACTTCGTCAGCTGACGCAATAAATATTTTTTTAAAAAAATCAATTTTCTGAAAAAAAAATTTAAATTTTTAAACGGTAATATTTTATTTTTTTATTCTATAAATACTCCTATTAACCTCTCTCATTTTACACACAAACACACAATCTCTCATCTTTTTTTCTTCTCATCACTGTTATATCATCCATTTTTCCTCTCCAATTCTTCTCCTAAATTTAATCCATTCATGGATCCATTTGAGCAAATGTGTCGAATGATGGAAGAATCGCTAGAAGCAGATCGACGTAGTGAGGAGGAGGAAGCCACGGTGTGTCAAAAGCGACCACGGAAATATATCCATCGTGACCGGGGAGAAGCCGCCGCAAGGTTGGTACGAGATTACTTTTGTGAGAACCCGGTATGAGGAGATACCTACTTCCGTCGCCGTTTTCCGCATGGGGCGGGAGCTATTTATGCATATCGCAAATACATTGGCGGCCCGAGAAGAGTACTTCCAAGAAGGGTTCGACGCTACTAGCTGTCCCAGTCTCACGACGCTCCGGAAATGTACTACAGCAATCCGTCAGCTTGCTACTGGACAAACTGCGGATTTGTTCGACGAGTACCTGCACATTGGGGAAAGCACTGGGAGATTGTGTTTGGTGAACTTCTGCAAAGGCGTCCGGGCAGCCTTCACCGACGAATTCCTCCGGAAGCCAAGCACTGCAGATTGTCAGTTTCTGCTCCGACTTCACGAACAAGCGCACCGATTCTCCGGGATGCTTGGCAGCGTCGATTGCATGCATTGGCAATGGAAGAATTGCCATGTGGCGTGGAGGGGATCATACACGAGCGGCCACAAAGGCACCCACCCCACCGTTATACTCGAGGCCGTTGCCGACTACCGACTATGGATTTGACATGCATGTTTTCGGGGTACCTCGGATCGAACAACGACATCAACGTGCTCAACCAATCCGACCTCTTCACCGAAGTTCTGAATGGTAAAGCGTCGGCCATCAACTTCACCGCTAACAACCGTCAGTTTAAAAAGGGGTACTATCTTGCTGACGACATCTATCCGAAGTGGCCAACCTTCGTGAAGACGTTCAACAGGCCGATAGACGACAATCAGGCTCTTTTTGTGCATAAGCAAGAGGCTGCTCGCAAGGATGTGGAATAAGCGTTCGGGGTTCTACAAGCTCAATTCCACATTATCAAATCCCCGGCTCGTACGTGGTTTATGGAGAATATGGTCGACATCATGTATACGTGCATAATCTTGCACAACATGATTGTCACCGACGAAGGACCTGAGGCGGGAAATTGGTTCGACCCTGAAACCCCGAGAAACTCTTCCGCAAGTAGTCCGCCTCGCAGTGGAGTGCATCCTTCTTTGCAAGAGCAGCTGTGTGTTTGGGAAAGGACACGTGATTCTATGGTCCACGCCCAACTCCAAGAGGATCTAATAGAGCACATTTGGGCAAAATTTGGCAACCGTTAGACGATGACCGCATCACTTTCCATGATTATGCGGATTTCAATAAATTGTAATATTAGGATTTCAATTATGTATTTTTCGTATTTTCGGATGTTGTAATTTTCATGATTTTAATGATTTAATGATTTTATGTATTATTAGTATTAATTTAATATTTCAATGAAATATTAATTGAATTTGTGGGAAATAAAAATAAAAAATGAAATTAAATGAATAGTTAAGGGATGAGATGATTAAGAGATTGAGGGATGCATGTATTGTCTCTTAGTTAAGAGATGGGGTAAAAAGTGCAGTGGAGCCCATGAACAGTTAAGGGATAAGACGGTTAAGAGACGATATTGAGACATGGATGTGGATGGTCTGATATGTTTGATAATACATAATGGCTTCAGGCTATTGAAAAAAATCATGTAGAATAGGCCTGCTTATTCCGCCGGTTCCAGTTCTAACCGGACCGGTTAGCCGGTTTTAAATTTTCATAAATCCTAGAACCGGAATTGAAACCGATCAGTTCTGGTTTAACCGGTCGATTCCGATTCCGAACTGGAACCGATGTGTAATTTTAATCCGAATTTATTTATAATTTTAAATAGTTCAATACTAAAAAAATAGTTTTATATTTGAACTGATTAATTGTGGCGTGGGAGAAATTGAAGAATTGCTAAATAGGACTAATATCGGAAAAACTAGAGGATCATTTTTTATATAATCATACAAAAATAGAGTACAAATATAACCAATAACAATTTTATGAGTAATTTTTGGAGATTTTGTATTATAGATTGGAGGAGAGTAAAGAATCAACGCAACTTTGATGTGAAGTGATAAAATAATTATTAGTTTTAGTGTTTAGCTGCAGGCCAAATTATCATAATGGATCTAATCAGGCCAAATTAATACTATCTGATTAAGTTATATCATTATATTATTGATCAATTCATGTCTTATCACTCATATAGACGTTAGTTATATGTTTAATTCAAGAGTGTATTATTTAAAACTGTAATGAATTTTTAAAAATTAGTTCCATCACTCAAATTAAAGGCACGCAATAAGCTTTTTGATTTCAAGATTAAAATGATGTATATGTATACCGGTGTACATATATTGGGTAGCTGATTATTCCAATAAGAATTAGACGGTAGCATTAATTTTCGACTAGACTCGAAAATGTTAAACGGTGCTAAATAAATCACTTAAAAAATGATTTCTTGAAGTAAAATATATTAGTAGAAGGATTTATGAAAAAAACTTAATTATTGAAACAAACTTTTAAGTGAAACTCACGATATAATTTTTCCTTGGTTAAAATTAAATGAAAATCGACGTCAATAAGATATCGACAAATCGGGAAAAAAAATAAAAATTTAAAATAAATTAAAAACTCAAAGGGGCATTCCGAGAATCGAACTCGGACCTCTCGCACCCGAAGCGAGAATCATACCACTAGACCAAATGCCCAGGTGCTATTTTTTTAGCTATAGTTATGTATTTGAATGGATACGATGTTCACAAACAGGTGCTATTTATTTTAGCTATCTATTTATCTTGCATAGTATAGCTTCAACCTTCTGATATTGGGGATTCTTTTAAGCACACCCTCACCAAATTTGAGATTCTTCACACAAAGAGTGTATGTAGGTTTTCCAACACCATATCCTCTTCGTCACTGAGAGACAATATGCACCATTATCCACCCCTTCTTCGGCTATGCCATGCCTAAGTTGAGGCATCTTCCAAATCTTGCAAACGTAATCCCTCACTGACATTACATAAAAATAGTGTCTGTAAATTCCACAAAAAGACCTTTATAAAATTGGACATGAATTGGACGGAGACCTTTATAAAATTGGACGGAGGTGATGTTTTGCACATCATTCTAGATCGAACATGAATTTGATCGACTCGATCACATCTTCAGCATGGTAAGCCGCTTCAGCAATTCGACTCTCCCAAACATCTTCTTCTTCTTCTTCTTCAGTGTAGGGAGCATAGCCTTCTAGAAATTCTTGCAGGGAAGTGATTACATGCTTGAGAGATTCAAGGCGTTGCTGATCGATGGAAAGAGGAGGAGGGTGTGGATGAGTTTGAAGTTGATCTATAATATTCATTAGAGACACTAGAGCTCCATAAGCAGCCATTTTGGACTCATTTGAAGAACAAAACTCTTAATCTCAATTCACTGAGGTTTCTGAGAGAATGAGCATGGTGAACACTGTTTGAATAAAGTCAATTGTGTAATCTCACCTTTTGGCCAAGTTCACAAAAAAATAATTATTTTTCAAATATGAATGCATGTTTTCCAGCTCATATTACCATTATAATCCAAAGGCCAGTGTAAAATATGCAGAAATTATTGTTTTTAAAAAGCAAAATTATCATTTAAATCATTTTTAGTTAACATGTGATAGGAATATAATCAAGAGTGAACTACGTAAATGGTTCTTAAACTATGTGTTTTGCATGCAAATGGTACTTAAACTTTAAAAATATCGTGGGTAGTCCCTGAACTAAGGTGTAATCACATTTTTTTATATTTTTTCACTATTCATCATAATTTTGCACCAAAAATGCTCCCAAAGCATAAAGGGCATTTATGGACTTTCATATCTAGATACTAGATATGATATTTTCTGTATCTCTCTTTATTACTGAATATGATATTTTCTTATAGTTTGAGTACGTAAATGATAGTATTATTCACTTCACTTTTTCAATCAACTTATGTCAGATCTTCTTTCTCTAACACTTTTAGAAAGTAAAAAATAAAAATACTACAATGAAATTCTTAAATATGGAATAAAATTTAAAATTGTAAATTTAATTATCAAAATAACTTGTAGCTAAATTTAATTTTGATTCTGATTCAATTATTTTTTAATATTAAATAATAAAAATTAGGATTATTTAAAAATTTAGTTTTAATTAAAAAAATTAATTTTAATATTAAAAAAATAATCAAATCACAATCAAAATTAAATTTTGCTACAAATTATTTTAATAATTAAATTTATAATTTTAATTTTTATAATTAATATATTAAGAATTTCATACTATTTTTATTTAATTTTTTACTTCCTAAAAGTTTTAGAGAAAGAGAGAAAGAAGGTCTGATATAAACTGATTGAAAAAATGAAGTGAATAATATCATTTTAGGTAGTCAAACTATAAGAAATATCATATTATGTATTAGAGAGAGAGAGAGAAAATATCGAATCCACTACTTAGATATGAATGTCCAAAAATATCGAATCCACTACCTAAATGTAAAAATTGTGATGAATAGTAAAAAAAATATACCATAATGTGATTACATCTTAGTTTAGAGACTCCCACGATATTTTTTAAAGTTTAGGTACCATTTACGTGCAAAGCGCATAATTCAAGAACCATTTTGCGTAGTTCACTCTATTCAATTGTAAATTCTTTTCTACAAACTACATTAAAATTTAGGACTATTTAATATCAAGATTAATGTATGAGATAACAAAATACAGTAATATCAATAAAAAAAAATATTAACACAACGTTGTTTTGTTGATATGTTTTGGTCATTATTCACTCAATCATGGATTCATGATAGGCATTATTATAAATAATAATAATATTATTATTTCATACAACAACAAAAAAAGACATTTGCCATCCATTTTAAACTAACACAAACCAATGGATACCAAACACTGTGATCTCAGTTTTTATCACCCGCAAGGTCTTTCTCCTTTTCTTTTCTGTTTTTTTTTCCCAGCAATCGTCTCTCCTAGGATAGAAATGAATCAACATACAGCTAACCCCCAAAATGTCGACGACGACAGAAGACAATGAGCGCCGGGCTCACCTGGAGGAATACCTCCCCCTCCCTCATGTTATAGGCTAAATATTGGTTGCCATATTTACATGATAGATCAAGTGCATGGAAGACAATTAACCAGGTTTCGTTCGAGAGAATCTTTAGTGATCAGATCGAACCCCATCACGCATGAATCATCTGTACATTCTGTCAAAACAAAAAAATAAATCATGTGAGAAGAAAATAAGGACAAAGTGGGACAAAACTAGCAATCTAGTGAAAATACATGCAAAATGGTCACCCCAATTACCAGACTAGGGTTCATAATGCAGTAGCATATATGTACATCAAAAGTTACAAAACAGGATAACTCTTATTCGTCGTCTGAGAATGGGATTAGTGTTGGTGACCACAAACAGAGGTTGGTTACTTAAGTCTACCATTCAATGATTCAATGGGTATGCTATGCCACGTCCTTCAGATTTTTAAAGCAATATTTTGCACAGATTTCAGATTTTCCAGGAAAAATATGCAATTATATATTGTGGAAGTAAACAAGAATGCCTTGATATCTCTCACCAGGTTGGGGGTGTTTCTTCCTTTCAGTGTCTTCATTGCCGCATCTGCAAAAGCCTGGGCTGCTTCTGCATCAGCTTCTGCAGCTTCAGCCTCACGAGCAGCCTCTACAGCTTCAGCCATTGCAGCTTCTGCTTCAGCGACTGCTTGAGCAGCAGCTACAGCGGCTTCTTGTGGAGTCATACTCCTCAAATTAGCTAACTCAACATCATCAATCTGAGATTTTGTGATATGATCAATGTCATCATGGACAATTCTTGGAGAAATCTTGAGCCTTCCTTCCGCAGAAACAGATGAATTCCATCTTCGTTCAGATAATGCGGAGGCTCCGGCTATTTATACTTGCGTTTCAACTGCAAAACAGGAAACGACCTCTAAGTCTCAGCCAATTTATAGTGTTGCAGCTAAATATAGATTTCAAGGAGTTGATTTGTGTGTCATGCTCAGAATTAGAAGGGGGAGAGCAAATAATTAGGAGAAATTAAGAGACAATGACCTTAATAAGTTTCCCAGTTGCAGCCATATGCTTCAACTTTGCAGACAATATTCTCTTAAAGTTTGGAGGAGCCCAGTATTGATCCTAGAGAAAAAGAAACTAGTACTGAGATTAGATGAAGATGGCAAATATAAACACAGTAACTGTACTTTTCAATCAAGTCCACAATCAGAAGACAGTACAAATACAAATACAGCCAAGGTGTATTAGGTGAAAAAAAATGCATGAAAGTCCACAAACAAATTTACTTATTTAGTGTTCCAAATCATAAAAAGTAGTACTAGATAGTTAGTAAACTTAATATGCTGAAATTTTTAATTGTAATTCGACAATGAAACTAGAGAGCAATGATACATCTATTTATTGTTTCTGAAAACAAAAAGTAGCAGCTCCAGGACACAAGAATTGCTGTGTTAGATTAAAATAAGAATTCAAAAAATATAGTGGCAGTGTTAGTCAGTTCTATCAAATAATTTATCCCTTGAAGCATAAACACAGCTATGATTATTAACATTTATTAAATCTATTCCTCACAGATCAGAATCCATTCAAACACATATTATCCCACCAATATCTTCTACTATAACAATCACATCCAGACATTCCCATAGCGACAGCAAGAAGCATGAAACAATGAGAAAATTGAAGAATTTTCTGAAAGACCCTACCACTGTCCTGGAGTATCAACAAACATAATGAACTTGTTTCAGTTTCTCAAAAAGGAAACAGCGAATCCACTAACTGTGTAAGAGACACAATGTGCACATAATCGCACTTATGATTCATGAAATAAAATATATAGATTGTCTCCGAGCCACATGAGGAAATCTACAGTCACTTATCATAAACAAACGTGATATCAACCAACTAGGAAGTAAAGTACAAAATGACTTAAGTTGAAACTTGAAACATATCCACCCTGATAATTTCATCCAAGCAGTAAAGAACACAGAATATATTTGAAGGAAATTCACTTGATATTTATCTCCAACAATTACATATATGTTGAGAAAAATGATTTTTCACAAAAATTAAGTCTAGGAGGAGATGACAAGAATGTTGTGATGAACACATGGCTACCCTCTTGTATCATAGAATGCACTTTGGGTCAATGCCCCAATAGTTTTGGTGTGTGTGGAGCTTGAATGCACTAAACACTACTACACTAGAGCCTGATCGCAGTGCCAAATTGTTTGGGCCCATGTTTCTAGCCTAGATGGAATCTTAATGGGTTTAGGATTAGAGCTTGGTTGCTATAATATATAATAGCTTTTTCCCTTTTGTGTGTTGCATTTGAAAAACTATAGTGAAAACCTCATGATTGGCATCACCCAGACATAGTTACATATCGTAATGAACTAGTTAAGTAATTCTCTTGTGTTCTTCATTGTTTTTTCGTGATTGTGTGAGTGTTATTCCCAACATATAGGTCAATTGCAAAAAACACATACAACAAGCTGCAAGTTTGCATCAACCAACACATAAATGAACCAATACATAGTAAAAAAATATATATCACCTCTATATATGTAGCTATTGATGTCTTGTTAGAGCCACCAGGTTCCCTCAAGTTGCTTATGGCCTCCATTATGAGGTTGTCCAGCCTTCAGTGACAGAAAACATAAACATCCACTGTCAGTCAATCCCTGGCTTTTTAGAACAGAGCTACTATAAAGTTATTAGAAACACGCAGAGCATGTATGGATGTCCAAATCACAGGCATCGTGTGTGTAGAACAGCTATCTAATAGTATGTAAGTACAGGTGACAAAATCTTTTGGTATTCCATATGCAGATGTAAGCCAAAAAAAGATTTTCATGTGTAACTAATTCAAAGTAAATAAGAGTTAATCCAACTCGTCTATATACACAGTTTTATCAAAAAGTAAAGCAAACATAAAAAAATGGACGAAAGAATGAACAACTAGATAATTAATGTACAGTTGTGACTCCACCTTGCCAGTTTCAGTAGGTAAATATAACTGAAAAATAAAAACTTGTAACATGAAATGAATAACCTCATGATAGATCTCATTGGTCCATCATTTGGTGAAGAACCGCCAGAAGGATCAAGAGACCTCGCATCTACTAGTTCGTCGTCGCTCTGACTATAAGTGGACAACATAGAGCTCTCTCCATGCTTGGGGGTAGGATGCATCCTTTTTAGAGCTACCTGGACCTCTCCCGCGAGCCCCATCCGTTTGCCATGACACTCATGTTCCTCCACTTGTCCTAACCAATACTAACCATGAATCAGAAACATCTAAATATCCAAAACCCGGAAATGATGTAAACAGAATTATAATAACAAAAGCATAGGGGAAAACAAAATTCTACCTTCAGATCAACATTGGATCGCAGATACAGAACTCCACTGAATTGTGGGTCCTTCAGAATGGTACGCCATTTCCCTGGCCCGTGCTTAACAACTCCAGCTTTAAGAGCTGCTTCTTCATCTGGGGTCCATTTTTGCTTAGGTGCCCCATTATTTTAAATTAACTGCATAAAAAGGTTACAGAGCATTAAACAATATATTAATTGCATAATCTCAAGTAACTCACTTCAATTTATATAAAGCAAAGCAGTTCTATACCAAAAACCATTATCAAATTTCCAGAAGGAATGGCCTTCAAAGATCAATCAACTGGACTTTTTTTATCATCTACAAAAGGGGAGGAAATGGGGAAAACTACATTCGTAAAAACAAACAATTTATTATCAGCTAGTTTCAATGATCAAATAAAATTAAAAGCTAACAACACCCATCAAGTTCCAGAATTTAACACGGATCAAATTCAATTTTAATTGCAAGCCAATTACCAAAACTCAATCGAAGCCAACAAATTAGGACTGGAGGAGCCGCAGAAGCGGAAACCCTAACCCTAATTTCGCAAGAGAAATAGGAATTCCTGCAAATTGGGTTCAAATTGCAGCTGAAATCAATAATTAATCATCAAATGTACAAGAAATATCACCTCAATACGGCGATTGCTATGGTGAATTGGAGATCTGATAATCAAATGTGAAAGATGCAAATATAACTGTACGGGCTGAGGTAACCGTATTTTATCTTGAAAATCTCAATGATGACAATTTTCCAATAATAAATAGTCATGTGAATTTTAACAAATAAAACAATATAATTATTTAACCTTGAATATTTACACATTATGTACGTAAACATAATAGTATAATTTGGGTTGGGAAATGACTAATTTAAAATTGTGTGGATTCCATATGGTATAATAAATTTTAATTATAGGTAGCTGTCTCGACTATATTCCAAAATAAGCTAATTTATATGTAATCATATGTTATAAAATTAGAAATTGTTTAGTTTTTCCTTTAGTAAAAAAATATTTTAATGTCCATAAAAATGAATGAATTTTCAATTTATTATTTACAATCTGATAATTTTTTTTCATTTATAATTTTTAAATTTTATATTCAAATACGTGTTAGTTTTGAAATTTGAAAGGTCCTTTTTTCTGTTTTAGCTAGCAGTATTTTGTGGGCCTAATGCTTAATGGGTCACCAACAAAAACACAGGTCGATTATCAAGAATTACTAGTATTTATTTATTTATTTTATTAAATTTGATTCTCATTTATGATCTAATATACCAAGAAAACAATAGTAATTTTCTTCAAATTACTGTGTAAATGGGATGTGGAGGGAATATAAAATTAGTAAATGAAAAACTTTTGTGTACTAATGTGTCATTTGAAAAAAATATATAGGTATGTCCCTAAAAGTACTATTCGTATTAGATTTTTTTTTAGTTTTAATGTGAGTGATATAAAATTGTTAATCTTGAACACATACTAATATACTTATTTATTACTCATACTCGAACTTTTGTATGAACTGAAAAGGAATGGCCTTGTGAAATTGCAACGCAAGATGCACATTTAAGATAAACAAACTATTACCAATAAACTAAAGGAAGGTGTAAATGTGAAATTAATGTAAACAAATGATGCATGATCTCAGTATTCCAAATTAATCACAGTGAAAACTTGACTGATAAAAAATTAAGAGCAAATTGAACAATGATTATTTAAGTAATAAGAATGTTGGAGAGTAGCCTTCAATTTCACTGCATTTCATTTTAACATTCCTTCACTAGAAGCATGCATCCAGCAGGCAACAGCAGCAAAGCGCAGCACAACTGCACAACCCAACACAACACAACACAAATGTGATATTCGGTTTGATAGATCAGGTAAGACCGGGCCTTATGACTGTTCGACTTTTATACTCAATCTCGGGACAAACCACGTAGGATTAGTCTTGGTCTTCGCCATTTGACACAAAATTAATCTCAAAAAACACAACCAAAGTCTTTAAACTACAATACTCGATTAGCTTATTGGAACAGTATATTGCTTCTACATACACATAATGATTTTATACACTAAACATATAAACTTTGAATTGTTCATATTTTTTAGACGGCCCACAAATTAACATGCATGAAAGGTCGGCATGGCTTTAAACAAATAAAGTTGGATAAAATCTTGTGCCGATTGGAAACAAAATTTTGAAAAATCAACGTTAGAGCGGCGTACCATCCTTGCAAGAAACTGTCGCCGCCGTTAGGCTTATGGTTGTGGTGGTGGCGCGGCGGCGGTGGAGGAGGAGGAGCGTATTGTGGGGGGTAGGGGTGGTACCCCTGCGGCTGGGAGGGTAGCCGGGGGCGGGTAGCCCTGGGGTGGGTAGGGCTGGGGTGGGTACCCCTGAGGTGGGTAGGGCTGGGGTGGGTACCCCTGAGGTGGGTAGGGTTGGGGTGGGTAGCCCTGCGGCGGGTAGCCGCCCTCCTTTGGGTATCCCTCCGGCGGCGTCGGATATCCTAAACATGTATTATTATATTTAATTTAATCAAAGCCAAATAT
This sequence comes from Salvia splendens, assembly GCF_004379255.2. NCBI lineage: Eukaryota > Viridiplantae > Streptophyta > Magnoliopsida > Lamiales > Lamiaceae > Salvia > Salvia splendens. The sequence goes on along the minus strand of NW_024599284.1, from coordinate 3,172 downwards.
TTGAAAATTGGAATGAAAAATAGGGAAGAGATGGAAAGCATGCCTTGAGGAGAAGGAGCGGCGACCGGCGGCGGCTGATTATTCTGATTGTAGTAACTCATGATTTCTGCAACTCACCAAACAATTATCTCGTTTTTCGATAATCAATGTTCTAATTAGGTAAATCTGAAAGAGGGATTTCTCGCAACAGAAAATTGTTCATGCAGTTTTAGATTTGGACCCACGATAATTTCGGTTGCTCCTTTTTTTAGTTTTGTTAGTGTGTTCTTTAATTATTATTCATTTATTTCATGTGATATGTTTTATACTCGCTTCATAAAATCAAAATCAAATTAAAATGCAGTTGATTTCTAATTCGTTAGATGAAAATATTCTTCAACCTATTTCAGACATGATACTATCAACATGCAAACCTGATAGATTATAATCATGGTATGAATTTCATTCATACCTAATTCATACCAAGTTTACCATTTAAGCAGACTTAGTAATCTTAACTGAATTCAACTAATTTACCAATTTTAACACATTATTAATCAATCCTTACAAATGGAAGTGCAGATACTACATACAGAATTCTTGTGAAGACACAAACTTTTATAATACTAGTACAGTAGTAAATTAAATAGTGATAATAGATAGTGATTTTAACTTGAGACGAATAGAAAAAGATCGAGGATTTGCAGGTTGGTAAACTTCTTTACGACTACTGCATTTGAGTGTTTGAGAAATTGGCTATTTCCACCTAAAAGTAGTACTAGTATGTAGTGTGGAAATAGTTATTGTTGGATGATGGAATTCTTTTAAAATATTATTTGGTTGAAAAATACTACATCCGTCCCACACTAAGAGTCTTATTTTGCCGTTTCGATACGTTCCACAATAAGAGTTCTATTTTACTTTTACCATAATGGTAAGTAGACCCCCCAACTTATTCTACTCATTTTAATATAAACTAATATATATAATTGGGACTCAAATTTCAATAACTTATTCAACACTTTTCTTTACATTTCTTAAAACTCGTGTCATAACTAAATAGGACTCCTATTGCGAGACGAAAGGAGTACGAGATTTAGATAAAACTTTTATTTATAATTAATATGAGTCCTATTATATGCAAATCCACTCCTTATTGCCGAACCACAGAACTATACCAAATTAGAGCTTTTAGATCTAGTTTTTTATGGATGAGATGCACAAATTTATAAATTATTTTCGCCTTCATCACGAACCTATTTTAATTCTTCGAAGGCAAATAAGTCATACTAACATGTACGAAGATTTAACTTCATCCCAAAATATATTACTTCATTCCAGTAGGTTTTTACTTCATTCCAATAGAATTATTACTTCGTTCCAGTACGTAAATGCGGTTTCGACGCCGCGTACCGTTCTTTCTCTCTACAATGTCTTTCACCACCGCACGGTGCTGATATGGTGTAATAAACACATGAAATGATGTAATAAATTTTTTGAATGAAGTATTTGTAGAAGCATTTAAAGTTCTACTGGAATGAAGTAAAAAACTTATCCAATGAAGTAATAACGTTTTTTAATGAAGTAATAAACTCACTTGAATAAATTGCATTTTTTAAAGTGAATAAAGTAAAAACTCAGGTCAATGAATTCAAATGAAACACATGTTGAATAATTTCAAAAACCTACTGAAAGCAAGTAAAAACATGTTGTAGTTTCAAGGTATTATGTACAGAATGAAGTAATAAATCTGATACAATGAAGTAAACTGGGCTTGTAATGAAGACCGAAAAAAATTTACACAGCAGCACATCTCATAAAAAAAACTAGATCTTTAGATAAATATATGATTCATATTATTCATCGCGAATGATAAATATATAACGAGATAATGTATTATTATTTATCATTCGCGATAAATAATATTAATCATAAATAATTTTATATATAAAATGCCTATTTAAGCATTAATTAACAAAAATCTTAGTTATCCATTAATTGGTAAAATTTAATCTGGACTTACTCTAATTATTACTACTACTACTGCTATATAATCACTGATATCAGACAAGGTTTTATGAAAATACTTAATTGAGTGTGTTATCTTAACTTTAATAATAAAGAATGGGATACATATATTTTCATTCTTTTCTTTATCTTATCCCAAGTCCTTCACATTTTTTTAAAATGTGGAAAAAGAATGAATATATATGTATTCCACTATTTTCTATCACATCCTAAGTACTAAAAGCCCGTGTGTTTAAAAACGATATCATTTTAAATAATACTAAAAGGAATAAAGATCTCAAATTTGTTACATATGGTATTTTATTATCGAAATATTTGACCAAGTCATAACCAATTTGTGACAATTTGTGACAATTTTTTAGGAAATACTACTTGTTAATAAAAAAGGCAAGGGTGTTGGGTTGGTGAATTAGGTCATCCAATGTTGAGGGTTTATTGATAAAGAGTCTTGTTTGCTCACCACATTGGTTGCCTGTTTCATCATTTCTCAACTTCTTTGCTTGCACATACTCTCTTCCATTTTCACAACTTAAACAAAACACAATTCTTTTCTCCCAAACATATTCTCAATCCTAATTTGCCATTATGAAATAATGCTAAAATACAATAAATAGAAATGATGAAGAAATAAATAATACCTGTAGTAAAATTTAATAATGGTCCCTTTGCTTTTAGATTATCTAATTTATTTTCATGAAGGCTTCGAGTAGGATCAGTTGTACATCCGCCACCAACTCTATCAATTTCCCAAGATACTGTCTTTTACATTTGTTTATAAATTAGATAAGACTAATCATATAGTAAATATTACTATTCAATTTGATAATAAAGATCGGACACTTAATCTAAAGAAAATTTATCTTAGCTCATCAATCTTAGTCTTTTCCTATTATAAATAAATATATTTAAACTAATTTCAAGTCAATTCAATTTCAAGTAATTTCAAAAAACAATAGTAATTGAAATTCATGCATGGTGTAGTAGAATACGAGTAGCTCATAACTGGTTGAAGCAAGACTGAGAGAAGAGAGAAAGCGCGCGAAAGTGAAGTAAAGGAAGGAAGAGAGGCTTGAAATTCCACCTTCTTATCGATATTTACAGAGAGAGGATGACTGTGGCGGCGAAGGTAGCGGCTGAATTGGGGCCTCACCCTGTCAAAGAGCAG
>NW_024599283.1:0-8483 GCF_004379255.2 Salvia splendens | reverse complement strand
CCTTATTTAAAAAGAAAGCTCACCTCAAACGCTTACTCGTCAATCCCTTTCTGCTTCAACCACAAACGACGGCAAAAGTTCACCTTTTTAACACAATATGATTATGCTAAAATTAGATTTTACAAATAACTTAATTTAAAACGATGCGTGCATCCTACGTGCGTGTGTGCTCAAATTATTTCTCGTTCTTTCATAGAGATGATCATACATAATCTCGCACAACCAATCCAACGCCTATTCAAAATTTTCTTAATTAGCCAAGCTGAAGTTATTATGCGCAAACTACAGAGCAATTAAACAGAAACCTTCAACCCATTTATTTAATTTACAAGGCCCAACCAAAAGTATTAAATAGCCTAACATTTTAAAGCTAAACCAAGAAAAGGAAATAGTAGCATTATATACTCCCGCCCGCACGGCTTAACTCAGTTGGTTCCTGGGTGGTAGATTGTCCCTAAGCAGACAGGATCGAATGCTGGCAGCCGCAGTGTGGGAGTTTCACCACTGTGGTGGCTCCTTGTGTGCTGGTTACCAGTGTAAGTTCCTCCCACCTAATGGGCCGCTGAGGTACCGTGTTTGAACCCCTCCATAGCGATGTCGGACCGGGTTATGGGGGCGCCTGGGGTGAGCGAATCACCTTTTGTCCCTAAGCATTATATACTCCCTGCCACCACACGTCTACTGCCCAAAGACCCAACTCAAACCAACATCTCTCTCTGCCAATTCTTCTACAAAGCTCACTCTCAATTTCTCATCTCTTCCTCTCCTCTGTACTCTCCCTTCCCTATTCTCAATTTTACAAAAAATAAATCCCAATTCACATCTCACAATTTAAAGTCTCAAAACAGAAACTTCAAATCCTAAAACAGTAGTACAAGGCGTGCCTCCATCTTTCTTCCTCTCGGTCTCTTCTCACCGTCGGTAAAACTCGCCGCCGCCAGCTCGTTCAGGCAACTGCCGTCCGCCACTGCCAGTCACCCCTTTAGCACCGCCCAGCCGTCGTCGCCGGTGCCTCAGTCGAGCGGCGCCGCCTCTCACAACTGATCCGTCCCTCCCCCTTTTTTCTCCACTCAAAACTAATCTTTTATTAAGTTTTCTAATAGTTCGATATCAATTGTTAATGGTTGATAACATTTTCAGAACTCTGGGATTTTAAAATTTCATGGGGATGAACTAACATGAATATGAACAAATAATTCCATGGAGAAAAACAAACGTCGGACTTGAATATACCTCTAGTTTGATGGATCAAAAATTTGTGAAGCAAAATCTGGAAACTCACGGCTGCTCCACTCCTTTGGCTATCTCTTTGTTTTTCCCAGAATTTGGAAGGAGGCTAAAAATTTGTGGAATGGTTCGGGTATATATATGTTCCCATATAGGTTGTAGATTTAAAATTGATATTTATAGTTGATATATATATAATAAATTACGTGATAGGGTTGGGTTGTTGGAGGGATTTAGGGAATGGAGATATGTGATAATAGTTTGGTGATAGGGTTTGAAGAAATATATCTGACCAAGTGAAAAGATTTAATTAGATTTATTTGTTTTTTTTTTCTCCTTTATTTTTATTTTTGGGGTGTTACAGTTATTGAACAATATGCATTAATTTTAGGTTATTCTATCTTACTATAGAGAAGTTAGTACTGTTGATATTTGCTATGATGATTTTCTCCAGATGGTCATTGTTCCTTACATATTCTAAACATATAAAGATTTATACGGAAACATCATTTAATTGTTTTTCGACATGGAACATCATGAATCAAAAATATGTTTTGCAATGCTGTTATCTCAGTGATTTTTTCCTTGTATGCATAAGAGAAAACAATATCTCACAAAACTGGATTGCTATTTGGTTCATTACTCATAAGTATCTTAGCTTTACCAAAGAATTAAAGCTCTTCTCATTACCAATCTGTTGTTTGAGCTTGCAACTGAACATGCTGTTGCATTATCAGGCTGGTTTCAAGGTGAATGACCCAGTTCAAGATGTATTCAATGGGCAGGAGGTGGACGTATGGCCTCGTATTGCATGGAGTCCTAAATGGGGGCTTACATTCTCGTATTACCGGAAGGAAGATCTACCATTGCCATTAAGGGCCAAAGCATCTTCTCCAGGATCTTGCCTTGGATGGAGCTCTAGTTATCGATGCTGAGGTATGTTACAGTAAATCTCTCAATTGCCAACAACAGCTCTTTTTGACGATACAAGGAACCTGAACCTGATCACTGGTCATTTTCTCAACAGGTTAAAGTAGGAGGAACTGTGCACAACGCCGGATGGGCCATTGAAAAAGTCGATTACAAGGATACTTCAGTGCCTGAAGAAGTGAGGGATCAGAGGTTTCAAAATTATCAAAGTGGAGCAGTTGGAGAAGACATACAACGAGCCCGGAAAGTATTCATTAAGCCCCTGAGATCTTGATTCGGATATTGGATATAGAGGTCTGTCTTCAACTACTGTGCATGATTCAGTCCCACTTTGTATGATTTTTGTAACATTATATGCATCAATAAATTCTTGGGGCTTCTGCAACTGATAAGAGAGTTAGTTAGTTAGGTGGGATTTTGATGATTCATGCTTTTGAATATAGAATAATGGAAGAAAATTAGACCCTATCTAGGCTGACTGCAATTGTTTGGATCCCATTTCTGTGATATTTCTCCAATTTCATGTGGCTTATATTTCTACTTCACTTGTTTAAAAAAGTCTAATTTTACAATTGACTCGTATGAAATTAAAGTTTATTTGTGTTTGTGTTTCTTTCCCTCCCTTATTTTCTTGTTATAATTCCACATCGTATTGACGTTGCTAGCTATTTAAATATCTAAAAGTCTTGATTTTGGGGCATCAAGGGTTGGAATCTTATTTGAACTGGAACCAAATTAATTTTGCTTTTTCAATATAAATACTAATTTTGCTAGAAAAGTAAATAAATTTGTAATCTTGTTTCATCAATTTTCACTAAACGAGTTTGATGTTTGAAGAATGAAATTCAACTATGAATCTACAAAAACGTGTTGTTACCTTTTGACAATTTTCTTTTCCTGCAATGGTTAGGAAGTTCAAGCTGTTCAACATTCAAAATGTGTTATATTAATAGTTAAGGCCTAATAATATGCTTGACTTCAACATATTTTATATCGTACAAGATATCAATCTTATACTAGTACTTGGTTGGTACTATATTATTATTTTCAAATTGCAACACATACTCCAAAGTAATTTTAGAATAAACTGTGAGAATAAAAAAATATTATTGTCAATGAAATAAAAATAGACTCACACTCTACTCTCCAAGTAATTTTAAGTCAAATTAGGATCCGTTTGATAAGTTATACTAATTTACGATATAAAAATAATTTAGATATTATTATAATAAACATTACTATTATTTTGATAATTAAGAAGAAACAAGAATTCTAGTTATAAATTTGCGTTATTTTCCTTGTTAACAAGATTTTATCACTTTTCTTATTAAATAAAAAATCAAATAAATATTAGTTTAAAATTTTAAAAATAGATTACTTTCTTAGAACATAAACGAACCCTTAACTTATTGCTGGAGATGATATGTAAAATCTCATAAATTCGTTCAATATATTAAAATGGCATAAATATATTATTGTCCATTTTTATCGCCTATAATGACAACGATTGAATACTAATGTCAATATTGTAAACTGAATTTTCTTCTTCAAAAACCAAAAACCCTATCTTCCTTAGCAGATCGTCTTTTGCGCCGACACAAAGAAAGGTACGTAACGCTTGTTTCTCATCTTCATGCATAGGGTTTTCTTATTCTTATTAACACTACTTTTCTGGCTCATCAATAGAATAGATTATATATTCAATTGTCCGGCTCATAAATAGGATAGATTCAGGATTCATGCTGTTCTTATAGCTGATTTCATGGTGCCTCTACTTTTTCCCACCGGCTCAACCCTCGTTTATGTTCTTAGGGCTAATTTCATTTATGAACTTGAAATTTATTAATCCATATATTGTTATTTTAATTAACTAATTCTCATTGAACAGAACAGCATATATATATATATGGGGGGCGATCTACGGTTCATGATTTTGAAGTACTTACCTAAGTGTATCAACTACTATTGTTTTGACGAGGTGGATTTGAAGGATGGCGCTGAAATTAATCTAGTAGAATTAGAATTTCAAGGAAATTGTCTGCATAAAGACATTCCGGCTTACCCTGGATTTGTTTGTATCGGTGATGCCTTGTTCATGGCCGGAGGTGTCTTCTACGACGTCCCACATCCCACTTTTTTCAAACAGATATCTCCAACAAACTACTTGTCAACTGCGCCACTACCTGTTGTTGGTTCATCACCTGTGACTTGGACTCGTAGCCCCACTAGTATGGATTTAGCCCGAGCCGGCCCCATGGTAGCCCCATTACACGATGGCAGGATATTCATCTGCGGGGGCACTCCTATAAGAAGTAGTTGGGTTGAGATCTACGACCCCAAGACAGGCCAGTTCCTCCCTAGGAAATTGCCTGCCCACATCAAGCGTATTCCTATAGCAAGATCTTGCTTTCAGTGGACCAAAGAACTGGTTATGATATACTATGATAGATGGGTTTACACCGAACTAGAATTCAAAGACGAACACCCCATGTCCTGCGACATCGAAGGACATCAACCCACACTCCTCCAGTACAACTTGGTTACAGACAAGTGGATAGTCTTTGCAGATAACATCCCTCCCCCAATAGATGAAATGAATAAGAGGAACCTCATCTATGTGGGTGGAGACCTTCTATTCAGTATCGACTATTCATATAGTTGGTTGGTCTACGATCTGTCCTCGAGGAAGGTGGTGGGAAACGTGAGTGTGAAGCTTCCGGGTGCGAAGATTTCGGGTGCGAGGGTTATTGATGCTTTCTATGTTGGCGGCAAGACTGATGTTAAAAGTACTAGTTGGTTCTTCTACGTATTCATGCCTAATGTGATTAAACACCAGTTTCGTGGTGTTCAATATGCCAAGGTCGAAGTAGTCCAACGCAAGGACGGGGATTTGTATGCTACAGTTCACATGAACGGTGTCTTGGGAATCTCTCCCTATTCCGACATCTACATGTGAGGCATTGTATTTTGATTTAATTTTGAAATTTCTTTATATTGAAATGCTTGTTTTTGTATGCAGTATTGCAAGCTCTAAGAGAGATGCAGAGGAGGACATGTTGGAGGCAAGCACAACCAGCTCTAAGAGAGATGCAGAGGAGGACATGTTGGAGGCAAGCACAACCAGCTCTAAGAGAGATGCAGAGGAGGACATGTTGGAGGCAAGCACAACCAGCTCCAGCTCTAAGAGAGATGCATTGTTGGAGGAGAGAGGGAAAGAGAAGGTGATGAGAAGTGAATGAAAGCCTGCTGGGAACTAGTATATTATTAATATAACTATATATGTAGTTATGTATGAAGGAGATTTATTTTTGACGTTTCCCTAGCTGTCACTTATCACCTTTTGGATGATGAATTATTAGTGTATATGTAGTTATGTTGGTTGGGATCCATGCCCTCTGTTTGGGTTGGCTCGGTCGCACCACTTGCAGAGATGCCCTTCTTCCCCTTGGCCTTTCTCTTGGAAACTTTTTGGCCTCCTATTTGATTTTGTGTGCGAAAACTCTTCTCCATAGTATTGTTTTAGTCGAAGGAATCGCCCCCGTTCTTGGTGTAGTTGTTGTCAGCATTGACTTTGGTCCTCTTCAGGCTTCATGGAGAGAGTGCATGTTCAATTAGGGAGAAGTATAGCCAGCATAAGGTGAGCAAGTTTCTTGATGTTTGATGATTGTATCAAATGATAGATGGTTTTAACAATTGTTGTTTTTGTGTAACAGTACAAAATTGTGGCTAAGAAAAGCTGCCCTCCATCAATACCAATATAGTACTACTAAGGCTACCTTTGGACTATTTTTTGAAATATTTATAAACTGTGGACACCTTTTTGAATATTTATAAGAGTGCATAATCAATGTATCATTATAAGAAGGGAAAAAAAAACGTCTTTTGTGATTCAAAATTTAAAACCCACAATTAATATTACCCTATCTACATTATAATAAAAAAACGTGTCATTATAGCTTTGACCACTAATCAATTTTTATATTTAATTTTCAGTTCTCTAACTTATTTATCATATTTAAAGGGGACGCTTATAAGTTTTAAATTTGGAAGGTAAAAACATTTTTCATTATAAATGGAGGAAGTGAAAAGTTATGGAGAGGCATCTATTTTTTACTATAAATATGTTGTTAGCTAGATTTTAATTCTGATATTCCTATCTTTTTCATAAAATTCTTTGTTGAACGCTTTGATTGGATTGTTTTTTTTTTCTTTTTTTTTATTAATATGAATTATTTTATTCTAAATTCACAATGTCACATTGCCTTTAATTTCCCATGAATTTATGCATTTTTTATTTTATTTTTTTAATAATGTATTTGTTTGATGGTGCTGATAATTTTGATCTTATATCTTTAAATCTACTCATTTTGAGGAATTTGATTTTTTTTAATATCTTTTAAACCTACTAATTTTCGTAGATTATATTTGATATAGACCATGAGTTCCTTCTTTCTATTTTCCTTGACAATCGCAGAACTATTACTATGTTTTATCTTACAAGAAATTGAAAGATTTTTTATGTATGTAAGTTTTATCAGTGGGTTATGGTGTAAAATATCATTGGATGTTATGTAATTTTTATAACTCTCCCCTATTTCAGGAACAAAAATCACACCTCCAACAAAATGGTATACTAAAGATTTGAAGATGCGCAAAAAAAATCTAACATGTTGTCGATGAAGAAAAACAAGCGTGGATATAGGAAAAACAAAAATATAGCACAAAACATTTAGTTTATTAGTATTAGTTTATATTTCTTGACTTAAGTGTAGTGTAAGGTTATAGTATATTTTTAGCTTTAACAATATGCATTGATATAAAATATTATTATATTCCTATTGATTTTTTATAATATTAATTTGTGATTAGTTTTTACTATTTTAACATTTGTCACTAAATTAAGTTTGGCATGTTAATTTCAACTTTAATTTCATTGATTTTGTATTCTTAGCTTGAAGTTCGCTTGGAATTTTTACTAATTAACTATTTTTTTATACTAATAAGGAGCTTACGAAATAAAGTAATTTTAAAGTAAATAACCAATTTTCCTGTTCAGTGTTTAATTGTGTTCAGTTGTTTCATTACTATCATTTTTACATATTCTATGAATTTTTTGGAACTCTCATGACCCATTTTAATTTGTTTTGTAATACAGGAATATTATTATAATATATCATTGAATATTTCAATATGTGTAAAATAAAACTTAGGGGCTCCTACAATTAAACTTAGGGGCTCCTACAATTAAAGTTAGGAGCTCAGCAATTATATTTTTTATATCTTGATGTTCTATTTTGCTATCGAACTAAATATGTTCAAAGTGTATGTTAACTTTGTTAACATAATTTAATTATAATTATTAAAATAAAAAATATATATTTGTTTATAAATGATAACTTTATTTATAATAGAGATCTAACAATGTTCTAACTTTTATTGTACTGAGTTCGTAAATTTTATTTTATACATATTGAAATATTCAATGATATATTATTATAATATTCCTGTAATATAAAATAAATTAAAATAGTTCACGAGAGTTCCAAAAATATCATAGAATATGTAAAAATGATAGTAATGAAACAAATAAACACAATTTAACACTAAACAAGCGAATAAAATAAAATGGACCGTGCTTCGCACCGATGTGAAACTAGTACTATAAAAAGGCAAATGTGACAATTAATGCGGTACGGAGGTAGTAACTTATTTCTACTTATATCTTGAACAATTAAAGTCATAAATCCATAATTCTAAACATTATATTTTCGGTCCATGCATTTCTTTATAGCTAAAAGAAATATTTCAACTTCTAATTAAACCCCATGCTTATCAACATGGACGGTTGGATGCTCAAGCATATGATCAACGGCAATGGATGATTTCTAAAATTTGAAGTTCTTGAATTTTGTTTGGAATCCCATTCGAAAATTGATCGAAGCATTTCAATCAACTGATATTAAAAACCTAATTTCGTCTTCTTCCCAAGATTCATGTGTTGTATCCAACTTCAAATCAAAATTCGTAAGTAGCGAAATCTAATTTCAGTTTTGTAAATCTCAATCTCATCCCAATTACAGAACGTAATCATCCACAATCAATATAGGATGCATAAACATATGATGTGTCATCATCAAATGATATGAAACGGAAGTTGAATCCAAAAAAAAAATTAGATTTATAATTGATAATCCAATGCGGGAACAATTGTTAATTGCACCACATAATTTGAACTTATGATGAAATTATTCACTAATATATGATTTTGTGTGCCAATCAATGATTTTTTGACAAGTAAATCTATTAAAGATCTATACACAAAACTT
>NW_024599282.1:0-17381 GCF_004379255.2 Salvia splendens | reverse complement strand
AAATTAGCTTCAACAAGGCCGCAGCAATGCTAGCCTACGCCGCCGTCGCGGTCTCTGCATTCGCCGCCACCGCTTCCGCTCAGGCTCCCGCACCGTCGCCAGACACCGGAGATGCATTCTCATTGTCAGTCTCCAGCGCCGCCGTTGCCGCGTCAGTTCTCCTATCAGCTGCCGCGCTGTTGTGGCAGTGATTTTGAATTTGTTTATTGCTGTTTGTTTCCTTTCTCGTGGAGTTTTCTTTTCCTAGTATTATTTACTCCTAGTTAGGGATTTATTTTGGTTGTGATCATTCATTTGTATTCCTAGACTATACATTCCATTGCAATAAATTTGTTCTCGATTATTATTGTACAAGTTTCAACTCTGAGTTTCTGTAAAACAAATTCAACAATAGTGGAGTGGAATTTCATCAAAAACAAACTCTAAATATTTGATATTGTGTTGAAATTGTGTTGACATTGTATTGATATTATTTAACTAACACAAGTTTTCATTCAGTAAGAATTAAGTGTATTATTACATCATTTCACATTTAATTCATAATTCCCCAAAATATGAGAATTTGTAGGAAAAAAGACTGGTGCAAAACTTGCGATTCAAAAACACAGCAGATGATAAAGTACAACACCTTTGGCAAACATGGTACTCATTAAAAGTTACACAGATTGATCCAAAATAAAGCTCAAATGCTAAAGCATCTTCATCTAGAGATACTTGAAGAGGTAAGCAAATAAGGCAAACTGTAATCCTTACTCTTTTTCTTCACCATCTTTGTGCTTCTTTTTCTTCTTTTTCTTCTTCTCACTTTTACTATCATCATCATCCACAGCAGATGCAACAGATCCCCCATTTTCATCGCTCTTATCTTTTTTCTTCTTTTTCTTCTTCTCCGACTTCTCCTCATCCGACGAGGCCAGAGCTTCTGTCTCTACCTCTTCATTCCCTTTCTTCTTTTTCTTCTTCTTTTCTTTAGTCTCCACCTCCACATTTGCATCATCCTCTGCCTCAACCTTCTTCTTCTTCTTAACAACACCCTCGACTACCGGACTCCCACCAATAGCATCCACCTTCCTCTTATGTCCTTTCTCACCCTCACCCTCACCCACCTTCACCTCCTTCCTCCTTCTTCTTCTTCTTACTTTTCTTCTCCTTCTTCTCCTCCAACACGGCACCCTCCTCAGCTATAGCAGGCGTAGCTGCCTCACCAGCAACCACGGAATCACCCCCAGCAGGCAGAGTGACATTCCTGGCCCACTCACTAGGTGCAGCAGCCCCAATCACTTTACCATGCTTATCCAGCTTCCCCTCAGCAATCAGCTTCTTCTTCATCGAAGCCTTCGGCCCAAACCCCATTTCCTAGGATAAGTATCCCTATCCATCACCACCCTCTTGATTTTTGCCACCGTCCCATGATCACATGTAGCCATCACCGCAGTCGTCATCTCAGCAATCCCCAACGCAATCGCCTCCCCTTTAGTTGTCATCAACACCACCTCCTCTCCAACCTCAACATCATTTTCAAACCGCAATAACCCTGGAATCATAAGCTTCGCCCCGTAACAAATTGCATTCACAGCTGAATCCTTCACCACAAGCCTCTTGTAGCTGGTCAAAATCTTCTCCAACGGCATAATCACCCTCCTCAGGTAGCTCTCGTCTCTGAAATTATCATACATCCATTGTGCATCCATCACATCATGCATAGTTACCATATTGTCCTTCTCCCCCATTATCCCCGACCTCACCCTACGAAGCTCCTGCACATATATTTATATTTAAATCAAAATGCAATTCAAGATTCAATTATTATAATGCACATATATACTCATTATTCCTAAATATTATAATCAGATAACAATGATTCGATTCAAAAACGAATCAGATTAATATCCTACAAAGCTTCTACATATATATCGCTATTTCAAATATTTAAGATTCAAATGCATAAACTGCTTATTCATATTTAGTACTTATAAAACTGGAGCAATCAATTCGACATTCGTGAATAATCAAATTGATTACAGATAACTCAGAATATCAGTTAGATTTAACAACTCACAAATAGTGAATTGTTTATAGAACTACCTGCATATGCGATCCCACGCCCAGCAATAGCCCCAAATGCACGCACATTGTCCTCACATATGTCCCAGCTTCACAGGAGATCCAGAAAACAACCAAATGCCGGTCAGCATCGTACTCAAGCAGCTTGCTCTCGTAGATCGTCCGGATTCGAAGCTGCCTTTTCACGGCTGAGATCAGCGGTGGCCTCTGAAAAACAGCACCGGTAAGCGTCTCCAGCGCCCGAGCAACTTTGGAAACGTCTGGAACTTTCGAGTGAAGGCGAGCGACGCAGACGTATTCCTTCCCGGCACCCTGCTGCGATTTAACCAGCCGAGTGGCGCGGTCGATGCAGACAATTAGGTTACCGGTGACTTTCGGGTCGAGTGTGCCGGAATGCCCGGTTTTTTCGACCCGTAAGATGCGCTTGATCCACGCCACGACCTCGTGCGACGACGGATTCGACGGCTTGTCGAGGTTCATGATGCCGTACTTGATGTACTCCGCCAACGGGCGCTTCAGCGGCGAGTAGCCGCACGGGAGCGGCGTGTAGTGGCCGGTGCGGACGTTGAGTTTGTCGTAGTTTTTGAGGAGAATCGGCCATTCAGAGGTGTCGACAGCCGGGGTGAAGCTCTGCGGCTTGATCAGAAAATCGGTTGTTTCGATTTGGCCGTCATTTTCTTCAGTATTCTTCTTCTTTTTCGGTTTCTCGGAGGAGTGGAGCTGAGCTTCTGTCATGGCGGTGGAGGAATTGAATTAGGCTTATGTCCAGAGAAATTTGGGGGTTTTATATAAAACGAAAGGGTTTAGGGTTTTGGGCAATGGGCTTATAAATATTGAAACGATGAGTCTATTATGTTTTAAATTTTGGGCCTTTGTCTACATGAGGTTTTTAATATTCTTAAAGTAAGGGAGTAAATTATAATGAGATCATAGTTTATGGTTTATTAATTGATAAAACAATTAATATATGTTAGATTATTATTATTATTATTATTATTATTATTATTATTATTATTATTTTATTCTAGTATAAAATATATTGAACCACCGTATAGTTTACATAATATTGAAATCATATTTTAAAATCATTTTCAAACATTTTGCCATGAAAATAAGAACGTACAATTGGTTTCAAAATTCAGAATATAAGTAAAATATTCTAATACAAATTAATTAATTTGCAATATATGAAAAAATTTACAATGAACAAATCAATTTAGTATTTTTTGTACGAAAATATACAAAGATAAAATGAAAAATATTAAATGGAAAGTTGATCCATAATTAAAAATATCATACAATAGGGAGTGAAAGTACAAGATTCGGGTTTCATTTACAATGTAGTACTACCAAGTATTTCAGAGTACACAATGCAAATATCAATATATAGCTAAAAATTCTCTACCTATACATATTAAATTGTAGGGTAATGATAAAATGCAAACCTATATATTGTACAAACTCCAAACTATGATATGAACAGTTAGAAAATGTCAACAGATGATTAAAATACATCAACAGAAAATGTCAACACAACATAAACGTTGACATTGTGTTGACATTTTCTAACGGTTCAGACATAGTTTGTAAGATATTTAGAATTTGTATTTGATTGCATCCCTTAAATTGTATAAGTGTGTGAATCGTTAACCATGTACTCCGTACTTCTTTGGTATATATACTATTTACATCAATTAATGCATACAAAAACATCACATATTTAATCTCGAGATACAATTTGCAAACCAAATACCCCCAAGTGTTTTAAATTGGACCAAAATCATAAACGTTTTGGAAGTTGTTCTATATAGTGCACAATAATGTTAAATAGCTTCATGTACGTTTATCCACGGATAGTAAAGTGCTAGACCATTTGCCCCCAAAATTTTTCTCTATATATAATTAAAATATAAAATTTATTTCAATTATTAATGTTCAGTACTTAAATTTCTTCATATATAATTTGCCCAATAAATTTCTGTTCGTGTTTGTATCGATCTTCCATTTTATGTGGAGCATTTATAGATAGATTTACTCAACAAGGAATCAAATACTACTACCAACGAGCATCTTCTACGCAAAATGTGAGAATTTGTGGGACAAAATAGACTGATGCAAAACTGGCGATTCAAATATACAGCAGATAATAAGGTACAACACCTCTGCCAAATATAGTACTTATAACAGTTACACAAAGATTGATCCAGAACAAAGCTCAAATTCTATTATAAAACTAAAGCCCCTAGACAGTTGAGAGCTGAGCAAATAAGGCAACCCGTAATCCTTACTCTTTTTCTTCACCATCTTCGTGCTTCTTTTTCTTCTTTTTCTTCTTCTCACTTTTACTATCCTCATCCTCCACAGCAGCTGAAACAGATACCCCATTATCATCACTCTTATCTTTCTTCTTTTTCTTCTTCTCAGACTTCTCCTCATCCGAGGCCGGAGCTTCTGCCTCTACCTCACCACCCCCTTTCTTCTTTTTCTTCTTCTTTTCTTTCGTCTCCACCTCCACATTTGCATCATCCTCTGCTTCAACCTTCTTCTTCTTCTTCTTAACAACACCCTCAACTACCGGACTCCCATCAACAGCATCCACCTTCCTCTTATGTCCTTTCTCGCTTTCACCTCCTTCCTTCTTCTTCTTACTTTTCTTCTCCTTTTCCTCCAGTACAGCACCCTCCTCCACTTTAGCAGGCGTAGCTGCTTCACCAGCAACCACGGAATCACCCCCAGCAGGCAGCACGACATTCCTGGACCATTCACTAGGTGCAGCAGCCCCAATCACTTTACCATGCTTATCCAGTTTCCCCTCTGCAATCAGCTTCTTCTTCATCGAAGCCTTCGGCCCCAAACCCCATTTTCTAGGATAAGTATCCCTATCCATCACCACCCTCTTGATTTTTGCCACCGTCCCATGATCACATGTAGCCATCACCGCAGTCGTCATCTCTGCAATCCCCAACGCAATTGCCTCCCCTTTAGTTGTCATCAACACCACTTCCTCTCCAACCTCAACATCATTTTCAAACCGCAATAACCCAGGAATCATAAGCTTCGCCCCATAACAAATCGCATTCACAGCTGAATCCTTCACCACAAGCCTCTTGTAGCTGGTCAAAATCTTCTCCAACGGCATAATCACCCTCCTCAGGTAGCTCTCGTCTCTGAAATTATCATACATCCACTGTGCATCCATCACATCATGCATAGTTACCATATTGTCCTTCTCCCCCATTATCCCCGACCTCACCCTACGAAGCTCCTGCACATTTATTTATATTTAAATCAAAATGCAAGCTCATAAAATTCAACTCAAGATTCAATTATTATAATGTACATACTATATAGTACTTTATTCAAATAGAATCAGAATTCAATTATCGATTCAATTCAAATATCATTCAGAATTACTACCATATAAAGCTCCAACATATACATTAGTATTAAAATATTTATGATTCAAATTCAAATACTCATATTTTTTTATTTACTTATTATTCCTATATATATTAAACTGCATCAATCAATTCGACATTATTGGTGAATACGGATAACTCAGAATGTCAATTCGAAGTTTCAGGAGTCACGTATATGGAATCGAATTTTGAATTGTTTAAACAATAACCTGCATATGCGATCCCACGCCCAGTAATAACCCCAAATGCACGCACATTGTCCTCACATACGTCCCAGCTTCACAGGAGATCCAGAAAACCACCAAATGCCTGTCAGCATCATACTCAAGCAGCTTGCTCTCGTAGATCGTCCGGATTCGAAGCTGCCTTTTCACAGCAGAGATCAGCGGTGGCCGCTGAAAAACAGCACCGTGAGCGTCTCCAGCGCCCGAGCCACTTTAGAAACGTCTGGAACCTTGGAGTGGAGGCGAGCAACGCAGACGTATTCCTTCCCAGCACCCTGCTGCGATTTAACCAGCCGAGTGGCGCGGTCGATGCAGACAATTAGGTTACCGGTGACTTTAGGGTCGAGCGTGCCGGAATGCCCGGTTTTGTCGACCCGTAAGATGCGCTTGATCCACGCCACGACCTCGTGCGACGACGGATTCGACGGCTTGTCGAGGTTCATGATGCCGTACTTGATGTACTCCGCCAGCGGCCGCTTCAACGGTGAGTAGCCGCACGGGAGCGGCGTGTAGTGGCCGGTGCGGACATTGAGCTTGTCGTAGTTTTTGAGGAGAATCGGCCATTCAGAGGTGTCCACAGCCGGGGTGAAGCTCTGCGGCTTGATCAGAAAATCGGTTGTTTCGATTTGGCCGTCATTTTCTTCAGCATTCTTCTCTTTTTTGGTTTCACGGAGGAGAGGTGCTGAGATTCGGACATGGCGGTGGAGCAGATTTCGAATTAGGTTTGGGTTTCAGCGAAGAGAAATTAGGGATTTATCTGAAAATGGAAGGGTTTAGGGTTTTGTTAAATGGGTTTCATGGGCCTGTTGGGCTTTTAATTTAAGGTCTTTCACATTTTGTACGTATGTTATTAACTGCCTGGACCTTGTACAGAAATTATAATGACACCATTTGATATTTTGATTGATTAGTTAATTAATTAATTACATGATCGATATATTATTAGAAAATCCTTCTAACATAAAAATATATTGGGCCACTATATAGCTGAAATTATATTGAAATCATATGTTAAAATTATACAATTTGTCAGGAAAATAAGAAATATTATCAGTCAAATCATTTTTTTAGAATTACCTTTCCTGATATACACAAACTTTCTATATTTTACAGTACAGTTTTTCTCCTAACCCTTTTTAATCTAAATATTCAAACTTTAAACATTTTCTACTTTTTATTCTAGAATTAAAAACTTTTTAACTTGAAGTTGATTCGTTCTTCAAAAGTCATTTGTAATGTAAAATACATGAATTTTCAATTTGATTAATATAGGAATTATAATCCCCAAAAAATATTTCTTTTTGACAAACGGATGTTGATGTTCCATTAGTCAATATGGTTACTTGGCCCAAATTTGAAAAATAAAGTTAGAATTTGATCTAAACCAAATCTTAGGATTATAGTATTTGGTTTCCGCAACTGTTTTTGAACCATTTCAATCACTAAAGGAGTAATAACTATGAAACCACAACTCAAATAAATCCGAAAACAGAGTCCTCTCATAGCAAGTTCGCATTAAGACAAATGGAAAATAGAAAGCAAAGACCAAGTGTAGCTCATATGACAACAATGGATACTCCCACTTCACAGCAGCATTCAATACCAGTTGCCAGAATATGATCACCTACGTACTGGTGGTGCAGAGCCTCTACCGGGAGGTGCTCCTCGACCAGCAGCCTGAGCCTGCCAACAGGAATATCAAGAGTCAGGGGCAGCCAAATCCAAGAATATTCACAATGACAATTTTAGTTCACAACTCGACAATGGAAGACCATTACACTCTTGTTGCAAAAAAAGATGGCATACGCAAATATTCCATAGTAGTACTATATATCATTAAAACATAAAGGAAAGTGCATACTCTGGCTCGCATTGCAACAGCACGCCCACGTCCTACTCCAAGAGATGAACCCTTGCCCTTCATAATTAGACAGATGATCAGCAACATCAAGAATATAAAAGCCAATGTGAAGAAAAAATAGAGAGGTGCAACAGATAGAGAACCTTAATTCTAGCTTCCAAACGCTTGAACATGGGAGCGTTCTTAAGCATATCTGGGATGACCATGAACCTGCAACAAACCACAGTATCGTTCAAACTTATTCGGCACAAACAAAACTCACCCACTCGGAAAAGGTGTACACACCTGACTTTGCTGCCTCTAATGAAAACATGCTCGAGTTGTGAGACCTTCCCATCCTGCAATAGGTTGAATAACATCAATTTGAAATAAGTGAAATGTATTTGGTAACCACAACTGCAAATATGAGGGCATCTGCATATTCAAGAGATGATTATGAAAACCCCCCGTGAGGTGATACACGCGCAATATTTTGTAGTGCATTTGCAAAGATATCTAAGGTTTTAAAAACTGCTCAATTATTTTGTAACCAGGCAAGAATTTGATGGTATCTATCTTTTTTATATTCCGATATCCAAACATCATCACTTGACTTATATAATCAGCACAGGCCCTTTATCAAGATAAAATAAAAGTATCATCAGCTATTCAGCTACATCTTCATGTAAACTCAGTCAATACACTCCTCCACTAGAAAATTCACTTAACTATACATATTAACCCTCACCTAAAATCAGGGTACAAAATGATAAAGTAGTCACTTCAAATTTCTCTGAAATGGGGGGACTAACAACCTAAATTACAGAAATGCAACTACCAGTTCCCTCCTAGGGTTTATCATCTAATTAGGGTATTAGGGTTTAACTCAACAAGCACATCGCAACCACAAATATCAAAATCCAAACAACATCAAACACACAGAATTCCATCAATAAAAATTTAAAAATGTCGGAAATTAAAGAGAGGGAAAACAGTGCACACCTTGGCAGTGTAAGTGATGTTTTCGAGCTGGCAATTCCAGTTGTCCTCGCACTCGATCATACTTCCACGGTAGAGCTCTCCGCTCTTCAGCTCCACCGTCACCACATGCCCAGACGCCTCGTGCAGCAGTTTCACCGGAATCCCTAAGCTTCGACTCATTTCTCTTCTACTTTTTTATGCAAAAATATATAAAATGCTAACAATAAATCTTTTTTCACGCGATACTCAAAGAAAATGCAGCAAAAACACTATGAATCCCACGCAAATTCGAGATTGATCGACTTCTCTACACGTACCCTAAATTAGGGCAAAAATCACAGTCGAAAAATGGAGCTTCGCTGACTGCGAGGTCCGAGGACCTATATATGTGTGTAAATATACAAAGGGCATATTTGTAAATTAAGAAACTTATTCTTAGCTTTATCTTAATTGCAGAGGCACCCCTATAATTTCTAGGTATTTGTATCCAGTGATATCTTATTTGAAAATTTATCCTTTTCTTACTAGAAAAGTATTAGTAGTTGACTAATTTCGTATTACTTGAAATATTGATATAATGTTATTACCATTTCAATTTTTATAAAGATGTTGATTTTACAACAAATTGTGTTTAATGCATTCAGAGCAAAACAAAATAAAATGCCTATCTATATAGAAGAGAAAATATTCCATGGTCTTGTACCCAAATTTTCACTACCTGATTTTCCATCAAATAAATATTTCTTTTCTTGAATGTTACAAAAAGCCCAATATACTCATATTCATTCATCAAAAATTTGTCCCCAAAAACAAAAAACAAAAAACAAAAAAAATCAAGAATGTAAGCTCGCATGTTCACATTACATTTTAGAGAGCAAGATAGAAAATTAGACAAAAACAAGAAAATCCCTCTTTGTTTCACCACAAAATTTGGCCCTGTATCACATCACAGTTAAATCAACAAATGAATTTAAACCCCAGTTTTTCTCCCAAGTCATGACAAGATACAAAATGGATGAGATAACTCAGCTGGATCAGGATGATTAGTGAGAGACGCGTGCTCTTTCGCCTACTGCTGTTTTTGCTGTGTGGTCGAGGCTTCTCCCCCTCTTGCCGGGGCGACTCTGGCATGGGTCGACTTCTCAGCTTTCGAGAACTGAATCAATATCTGCATGAGGACTGTCACAATGGCTAAACAAATCGATGAAAATGTGATGCCTTTCCAAGACGAAAAGATTGAGGACTGCTTCATCAGTTTCTGGCAAATCCTTGATCAAGTGTCGCTTGAGGTGTACATGAACCTTAAAAAGTATTGTCGAAAGATATGAGTATTATTTATTCAACTTATTCAGAGAATTACAATAGGTACGCCTCCTTTAAATAGACCAAGGGTTACATAAAATTGGCAAGATTTGCCATAATACTCATTCCCTAATTAATTTTTTTTTCCTTGCTTACCTATTTTCCTTACTTACATATTTTCCTTTCTAACACTCCCCCTCAAGTTAAGTAATGGGATTACCGATACTTAACTTGCCCAATACCTCATGGAAGCTTCTTGCATCGACAGCTTTCGTGAGTATATCCGCCAACTGATCTTCAGATCTCACAAAAGGAAGTTCTACCGTCTTGGCCTCTATATTGTCCTTGATGAAATGTCGATCCACCTCGACATTTTTGTCCGATCATGCTGAACTGGATTTTCAGATATACTGATTGCCGCCTTATTATCACATAACAACTTACATGACTTCTGTGAGTTTAAGTTCAACTCAGTCATCAATTTCCTTAGCCACAGAATCTCAGTCAACCCACTCTTAATCCCTCGAAATTCAGCTTCTGCACTTGACAAGGCTACCACTTTCTGTTTTTTGCTTCTCCACGTGACAAGATTTCCTCCCACAAAGGTAAAATATCCAGCAGTTGATTTTCTGTCGTTTGGGTTCCCTGCCCAATCAGCATCCGTGAATCCATGAATCTCTAAATGTCCATGATTCTCGAATAGAATCCCATGGTTCGTTGTCCCTTTCAGATATCGAACAATCTTCAGTGTTGCTTCCCAGTGAGCTACTTGAGGTGCATGCATAAACTGACTAACTACTCCAACTGCATAAGCTATGTCGGGTCTAGTGTGGGATAGGTATATCAATTTCCCAACTAAACGTTGATATCTCGTGCGGTGAGTGGCTTCAGCTCCTTCAACTATCCGCAGACCATGATTCTGAACCATAGGAGTATTTGCTGGCTTACAGTCCAGTAGTCCTGTCTCGGTTAACAAGTCAAGTACATATTTCCTCTGACTGATGAAGATCCCCTTCTTTGACCTTAGCACTTCTATACCCAGAAAGTACTTTAGTAATCCCAAGTCCTTCATTTCAAACTCTGCAAACAAATTCTTCCTTAGCTTGCTTATTTCCTCTTCATCATCTCCCGTGAGAATCATGTCAACTACATAGATGATGAGGCATGTAATCTTTCCTTCTCTTTTCTTCAAGAATAATGTATGATCAGAGTTGCTTTGTTCATACCCATACTTCTTCATTGCCTCAGAGAATCTCCCAAACCAAGCTCTAGGTGACTGCTTTAGCCCATATAGTGTTTTTTAGTTTGCAAATCTTTCCTCCTTCGAAATCTCCAACAAATCCAGGTGGTGGCTCCATGTAAATGGGCTTCTTCAGTTCCCATGTAAGAATGTGTTTGTCACGTCGAACTGATGTAGTGGCCATTCCCTGACTGCCGCTATTGAGAAGAGCACTCGAATAGTACTCATTTTTGCTACCTGTGAGAATGTTTCAGCATAATCAACTCCATAAGTCTGAGTGTATCCTTTGGCCACAAGTCTCGCCTTATACCTTTCAATCGACCCATCTGGCCTCCGTTTGATAGTGAAGACCCATCTGCATCCCACAGTTCGAACTCCATCAGGTTTAAGACATACTCCCATGTATTGTTCTTCATCAGAGCCCGCATTTCTACTAGCATTGCTTCTCGCCAGTGAGCAATTTTCATAGCCTCCTCGGCCGTATATGGATTTCTTCTTCTTCGTAAAGTGCTGCTTCAAACGCCCTAGCCATCTCTGTTAGATTTGCTTTAGCCAGATTCGCCATAGAATATCGGCTTCTACTAATCCTCTCAGGACTGTATCTCTTAGCCGGGACCCCACGAGTAGTTCTGTTGGGGAGTATATAGCGGCCGGTATCACCATCAATTGCTGCATTCTCATTCTCGTCTACACCAAAAGTGTCAGGAGTAATAACTGTATTATCTGAGCTAGTTTCAGGAATTACCTCGGATATCACTGGAGGAGGACTCGATTCAGGCGTAGGCGGTTGAGGAGGCTCTACAGCAGATGTGACTGACTCGGCAGTGACACTAGCTTGTTCTGTTGGTTTCACGTTCGAGATACTTGGATGTGGCATCGGAAAACTGAGGGGTCCAATTTTATCACACTCCCCCTGAACAGCACTCCCCCCTGACCCGAGGTTGGGTGTGATAGAAGTATTCACTTTCTAGAAAATTACAATTCATGGTTGTTATAACCTTCCTAGACCCCGGGTGATAGCATCGATAGCCCTTCTGATTTACCCCATACCCAAAAAAACACATTTTATTACACATGCAGAAAATTTTCCTCTTTCGTGTTTCGGTACATGCACATAAACGGAACAACCAAAGATTTTGAGCGGAAGTATGAGAGGTGGGGGAAATCAGTAAGGGATGCGAGAGTCTGCAAAGGAGTTTTCATACCAAAATTTTTGTAGGCAAACGATTAATCAGGTAGACAGCAGTGGCAACAGCTTCGGGCCATAAAAATTTAGGAACATTTGAGTCAAAAACAGGGCTCTCGTGACCTCTAGGATTATCCTATTCTTTCGTTCAGCTACACCATTTTGTTCAGGAGTGTAAGGACAAGTAGTTTGATGAACTAACCTTTTTCTTTAAAAAAATCAGTCATGTCTTTGTTAACAAATTCCCTACCATTATCGGATCTAAGAATTTTGATCGTGGTTTGGAATTGTGTCTGGATCATTGTAAAGAAACGGGTAAATTTGTCAAAAACGTCAGATTTATGCTTCAAAAAATATACCCAAGTCAATCTAGTGCAGTCATCCACAAAAATGAGAAAATATTTAAAACCATGATCACCAACAATAGGAGCTGGACCCCAAACATCGGCATGCACTAGAGAAAAAATAGTCTTAACACGAGTATCACTTGATCTAAATGATTGTCTGTGGTTTTTTGCCAAAACACAAGATTCGCAAGTAATATCCTTAAAATGGAAAAACTTTGGAAAAAGCAATTTTAAATACCCGAGGATGGATGCCCCAATCTGCGGTGCCACAACCAAGCTTCCCGATTTGCAGATCCGTGAGCAAGCATCGCGGTGCCACCTTGTTGAGTAATCTCATCCACGTAATAAAGACCTTGACGCTCAGTGCCACGCTCAATTATCCTCCTCGTCCTGATATCCTGTAATACACAGAAATTTGGATGCATTAGTAACGTACAATTTAATTCTTTCGTCACGTGGCTGATAGACATAAGTTTATGAGATAATTTAGGCACATAGAGGCAATTTGTAAGCTTCAGGTTGGGGATATTTCAATGGTTCCACTCCCACCCACAGCGGTCAACTCTCAATCGGCAGTTTGAATTTGGCTTTTAGTTGCCCCATTAAATTCACAAAAATCTTTCAGATCGTAGGTCATAGTATCAGTTGCCCTACAATAAAAATCCACTCACTCTCCTTAGGGTCAATTTACTTTGGGCAATGCATGCAATAGGTATATTTTCCAAGGGTGCAAAACGATTTGGGCTTAAGACGGAACTTTCAGACAGTTTTGGGTAAAACGTGGAATATAGTTTTCTGGGGTCCTAACTGTAATTTCCCGGGTCATATTGCATATATTCTGAACTATAAGGACCAGAAAGAAATTAATTACTCATGCTTTGGGGTTTATTCTGAAAATCAAATTGGGGATCGGGGTTTCTCAACCCCAATCCGTTACCTCCATGACCCGCCTCCTTTCTTCTCCGCGAAGGCTGCCTCGCCGGGCCTGCCGCCTCCACCCGGTTGAGGACCGGTATCTCCTGCTCTCCCACGGTGTTAGTCATCTCCCTATTCCCTGCTCCTTGCAGAAATAATCCGCATCTATCTTCAACTCCGATGGCTAATCGAGCTTTAGCCTTTTGATTTTCATCCCACCATTCCGGAAATCCAACGAGGAGGAAACATTATCTCGACTATGTCTTTGTTTTCCGCAATGAGAGCACCAAAATTTTGATTTGTCGGGTTTTGAAACCGCCTTGGCGATTGGGCTGTTGCGCGGCGGTTCGTGTGGTGGCTGGTTTCTGACGGCAACCCGTGTCCGACTTGGCCCGATGATGATCCATCGTTGATTGCGCCGGTCTGGAGATCGATGTCTGCTGCCGGCATGATTTTCAACCGCGTAGCTTCTCGTTTTACCAGACCGTATGCTGTCTCGGCTGAGGGCAACAGGGCTTCCTTGAGAATATCCCTTCGGATCCCGTCATATCTTGCATTCAAGCCTGTTAGGAATTTGAACAGCCGTCTTGTTGCTAATACGTTCGAAGTTGGCTAATCCCCTTGTCGCAGCAATCCACATGTTGATGTTGGCATCGGTCAATTTCGACCCAGATTCCGTGGAGATGTCGCCAATATGTTTCTAGCCCATGTTCCCCTTGCACGATTCGGCCTGCCTTTTCCTCTAGATCGTACAACAGATATGGATCTGCAGTACTTTCGAATGTAGTTTGTAGGCTCTCCCACAGAGCTTGCGCGGTTGGTGATGTGCAAAGTCGACAACAATTTCTGTTTCGACGTTGTCAATTATCCATGAGAACACTGTCATATCGGCTTCCTCCCATTCTGTGTACCCCTTCATTCCAGGTTCGGCGGCTGCGGTGTACCGGTGATGATACGATACCCTGTTGCTCGTCTCTCCCATGGCTACTCTCATCAGCCGTTTCCATAGGGGATAATTCATCCCGTTGAGTTTAACGGCTAGAGTAACATTCTTACTCATCTTTAATCGTGTCTCCTCCATATTTGGTTTCTCTTTATCGTCTGACATGTTGCAGGTTGAAAATAACCGCTTTCTTGGTCGGGAAAGGTATTAGGCTATGATGATTTTGTTATGAGCCTTTTGCTCTGTACATGTTGAAAAATATGAGTCATTATTCATCTCACTGTTCAGAGAATTACAATATGTACGCCTCCTTTAAATAGAAAAGACATATAGACAGCGTAAGACAAATGGGCAAGATTTATGCTCTAATTAATTTTTTTTTTTTCCTTGCTTACCTTTTTTCCTTACTTATATTTTCCTTTCTAACAAGTATCATACTAACATATAAAGATTTTGAGGTGTCTTACAATGAATCATATGATGTCACAAATCACATAAAAATCAGAGGAATATTGCCAGCCCACACATCGCCAAGTTCTTAGTAAAAAGATTCACGGCACGGGCTTACACTGAAGACTGTCCTTTAAAAAATCCGAGCATGGTTGGTTGAGGAGAATGAGATGCTTTGCGAATAGAAACCGTTAGGAACAAATGATCGCATGTGACTTACTGCTGTTACAAAACCCTGAAAGAAAGTTCAAAAGAAACAACGATGAGCGTATGAAGACACCTCAGCAATAAAATCAGAAAATCTCAAGATTTGCAGCCTTACAACTAAAAAAGGCTGTGTCTACTGCTTACTCGTATAATGAAGATGTTTTAGTTACATTTGACTGGCCACCCTTGTAATGTGTAGGTACAAATTCCAGCACTTATTTAAATTGGTTTCATCATTGCCACATAATTTTAGTTAAGATATGAAGTAACAACATAAACATGCTCAACGAAATTACTTCCCATTCTGTCATTTAAATTTGAATCAATTACATCCACACACTTGAACAAATTAAGACTCCAGTGTTATAGTCGAACAGTATCCTCATAACACAGTCTTCCATCACCCCTAGTAGTTGAAGACCAACATCGAACATTCAATGTCTCAATCATAACATAGGCTAAAGTTACATCAACTGATATGCCATTCCACCAAGGATAGCAACCTATAATTGTTGGTGCCATTTCTACAATGAGAATAATTGTTTTTTCATGTTTCAAAATGGTGACTTAAGTGTGCAATGGTTAATTTACACCTGGAATGTGTTGGGATGAACAAGGGAATGGATTGATATTGATTGAAAACATATTAGGGAAAATCTCCAAATTTATAGATTCTTTGCAACACTTCGCACGGGTTAGTGTATTATTCTGTATTACTCCACGTAGGTGGTGTTCAGTTTTTAGATAAAATATATCCAAGATACAATATAGGATTGAGTGTGAGATTATTTTAGTCATAGGGGTTAGCTATGACTAATTATCCCATATGATTATTCATCTAAGATTGAGTTGTGAGGTTGAATCTTATGAACGAACACACTTCAAATTTAATCTCGGTACAATCTTGCAAACCGACACCCCTATAATATACATGATTTGTGTTTTTTTCTTCTCGACAATTCATGTAAGCCGTGCATTCTATAAAAGATAATATACAGAATGATCTTCATACTCTTTATTTTTTGAATCCTTTAAAAATTTTAAAGTTTTTGTTAAATACTAACTAATTGATTATTAAAAAAAAAGTACTACTCATTCAGAAATCAATTGAATCATACTAAGCTAATCCTTACTGTCATCATCGATCGGAAGGAGTATTTACTAAGTTAATTTCATAAAATGTTAATTGATCACTAGACTTTAATTTAATAAAATAAACACAAAAATTAGTCTATATTTTATTTTTATAAACACATCACCATAACATATTATTTTACTAATATATATATATCGATTTATTACTCTTTCTACACATAACATTTATTTTACTAATATACTCTCTCTATCCCATTTAAATGAAAAATAGAAACAATACTCTCTCTTACTTTACCCATTCTTCATTAATTTACAAAAAAAATAACACATAGATGACATCAAATGCAAATGTTGCATATTTAATAACTAATAATTCAACTTGACAGTGTCGCTCTCTGTAACCCTCACAATCCTCACGCTCTCTCTCCGCCGCCATGAACCTCTCCTCCTCCACCTCAATTTCCTCCACCACGCGGACCTGGAACAGCTCCGGAGGCTCTGTGGCTCCCACCCCCAACTCAGTCTCTCGATCCCCACTCTCAAGCTCAACCACCAGAAGACGATTATTTGCTCCGCCGCCGCCAGAGCGGCTCCACTGTGATCGAGCAAGGTCTGGGCGACTCTCGACCGAAACGAACCGAATCGGAGATCTTAGCCATGTATCCGGCGTGCTAGGAAGCCAGTGGGGGACGAGGGCAAAGGAAAGCTCGTCGATATTCTCGCTCAGCATTCAGAGATCGTCGCTCCGTTGTCAGTATGTGTGCGAGTTTAATCTCGCTCCAATTTTAGGTTGGATTTTGGAGTAGTTTTTTCTTTCAAATTTAGGGCTTGTAGATATGTGATGATGTGGTCTAAAGCTCTCGTTTGGATGTTACTGCATTCATTATTACTACTAATATCTTAATTGATGATTAAAAAGAAAACAAAGTGGAGAATGTAAAATTTTGATGTGTCGAGTTTCCTATTGCTACTCCTTTCACTGTCATGTGCTGTTTTTTGGTAATTTTGCTAGAATGCTTGTTAATAGTTTAGTCCATTGTGGTTAAATTGGCTAAATAATAATTTCTTTTTGCTAATTTAAGTTATTGGGCAAAAAGCTATACCTATTGTAACGATTAATAGACCAGGATTTGAGTCACTTAGTGTGTGAATGTGTGTGTGTGTTTGG